>NC_079473.1:1528512-1834214 GCF_026250575.1 Diorhabda carinulata | reverse complement strand
AGTTGGCAGCCTTGTTTTACCCAGGGATTTTTAGCACCCCCTGCTCTACGACTGGTCTGACCGCTACCTTGGCCAGGGTCGTTCGAGCCGCTGGGCACTGGGGGCCATTGTTTTTGGTATGTCTTCATATGAGAGGGGTTTAGCCATAAAACACCACGTTGGCCAGACGTCTTGGTGAGTGTAGGTTCAGCCGCCCCTAACCTGGGGAACCGTCGCTGTTTGCAGCCGCCCACTCTGGGTCAGACGCTGCAGATTTTTCCTGTTGGTCCACGGGGCGTATTTGATTTCCGCCCTACCACCCATATCTGGGAAGCATTCCCCTATCCGCCACCCGGGGACGCGCTCTCTAGGAGTTACAGGCTCTCCCGAGAGCCTGATACAGATGGCAAGCAAGAACAGCACGCAAAATCGAATTCTAAAGACTGAAACATCATATTGGTGGAATGAAAACATTGTTGAAAAACGGTCACTATGCAACAGATTAAGAAGGGTACAACAACGTGCGGCGAGAAGAAACAACCCAAATCGAGACGATATTGAAGCAATGAAAGAGGCGTACAAGACCAATAGAAGGGAACTCTGCTGCCTAATTAAGGAATCAAAGAAGAAATACTGGAACGACATATGCAAAGAACTCGATAATAATATATGGGGAGATGCGTATAATCTAGTAGCAAAAAAGCTTAATACTCTAAAACCCTATGAGCTTGACATCGAAAAGAAATCCGAAATCGTGGCAGTACTGTTTCCACCCGGAAATGATAAGTGGAGATACCCTGAAAAGGAAGCTCCAGCCCCACCCTTCACAGCAGAAGAGCTAAGGAAGGTAGCCCAAAGTATCAAATGTGGAAAATCACCTGGAATTGACCAAATTCCCCCTAAGGCTATCAAAATAGTAGCAGATTGTGCCCCAGATTGGTTATTAGGCATGATGAACAAACTACTTCAAAAACAGGAATTTCCAAATGAATGGAAAGTTGCAAAGATGGTTTTAATACTAAAACCAGGAAAGCCAGCTGAGTTACCTAGTTCCTACAGACCACTCTGTCTGTTAAATTCTTTGAGCAAGTTACTAGAAGCGTTCATACGGGGAAGACTACAAGATGAGCTTGAAGACAGAGGAGGGTTGCACATGTATCAGTATGGCTTTCAAAAAGGGAAATCCGCGATCCAGGCTGTAGAAGCTGCACTGAATACTGTAACGGAGTTCAAAAGTAGATTCTGCACCCTTGTCACAATTGACGTTAAGAATGCTTTCAACACTGCATGTCACAGCCTGATTATCAAAGAGCTACAAAAAAGGAATATATCGACATATCTAATAAACCTTGTCTCTAACTATTTAAGAAACAGAAAGCTGCAATTAGAAAAGAATAGGGAGGTGGATATTACGTCAGGTGTTCCCCAGGGTTCCGTCCTAGGCCCACTGCTATGGAATGTACTATATGACGGCGTGCTGAGCTTAGAACTAACTCGTAATGCTGTAACAATAGGATTTGCTGACGATCTGGCGCTGATAGTCGGAGCAGAAAGCCAACAGACATTGGTTACTAACACCAACATGTGCCTGGAAAAAATAAATACCTGGATGAGAGACAACAAGCTTGCTCTTGCCCCCCACAAAACTGAGGCAATCCTACTAAAGGGTAAACAAAAGAGGGAGAAAATAAGCTTCAGCGTAGACGGAGTCAATATAAAGCCAGCAAAGAACCTGAGATACCTAGGTATAACCATTGACGAAAGTAGAAATTTTGGCAAACATGTAGAAACAGTAACAAAGAAAGCTACAGAAAGGGTGTCCAAACTTGCTCGGATTATGCCAAACGTAGGAGGTCCTAGGCAAAGCAAAAGAGCAGTGTTGTGTAGTGCTATGCAAAATATTGTCCTATATGGAGCCCCAATATGGCAAAAAGCGCTTATGAGAAAAAAGCACTTTACTACGGTCAATAGAGCACAAAGAGACATGCTGTTGCGAGTAGCCTCCGCCTTCCGAACTGTGTCTGGGGTAGCACTCCAAGTAATTACGGCTACGGTGCCCATTGATCTCTTAGCCCAGGAAAGAACATGCAAGTACAAATCGCTACAGAATAGCAACGAAGCTAGAGAAAGTTCCCTCACAACATGGCAAACTAGATGGGAAGGTGAGACAGTAAAGGCCCAATGGACCAAAAGGTTAATACCAGACATCAAGCCGTGGGTTAAGTGCGAGCACCGCCAGGTAGACTACTACCTGACACAGGTCCTAACAGGACATGGCGTCTTTCGATGCTATGCTAAACGGTTCAGAAAAGACACCACGGATAGATGTATATACTGTGCCGCCGTAGACACCGCCGAACATACCATCTTCGTATGCTACAAGTGGAGAGAGGTCAGAGACAGGACTTACAGACAGCTGGAATGCGAGCTCACTCCAGACAACATTGTAGAGAAGATGCTTGACAGCACAGAGAACTGGAAATTGGTGCAGAACTTGGCTAAGAGTATTCTCAGCAACAAGGAAAAAGATGAAAGGCAAAGACAGCAGAGAGAAAGGAACCCGAACTCCTAATCCCGAGAGGGGAAGGGAGACGTAGGGTAAAAGGAAACCACTGATAGCTCGTCACTCATGAAGTATGTTCCAGGAACGATGCCATAAGTGACAAAAGGGGCCGTAGACGACTAGAAGGACACTCCAACCGTCCGAGCCTCTCTGCAAAGCAGGACTCCGCAGAGGTGGTGAATGTTTCCCAGCAAATTGCTGAGGAAGTGTGACAAGTCGTTATATAAAAAAAAAAAAAAAATAATAATAATAATAATAATAATAATAATAATAATAATCTTTATAAACAACACAACACAAGGTCCTTTCCTGAATAAATTCTTTGTTTTCAAAAAAGGTGGTTGAGAGGGATATAAGGGCGGATGAATTTTTATTTTAATCTAAATCGGAATCTGATTCCGACGAGGACGAATCAGCTCTTAAATTTATTATTAGAGGTTCCACTTGTTTTTCCATTAATTTATCAATGTCCCACATTTTATTTCGAAAAAAGCGGACATGTTGGATTGCCTTACTCCAATTGGTTTGTGTAACATTATTTAAAGCTTTAGTAAATAAAGTTTGGACATCACTAATTTTAAATGTTGTGTTTTTCCTTGCTACCTCACCCTTGATTTGTGCCCATATGAGTTCAATTGGGTTGAATTCACAATGGTAAGGTGGCAATCGTAAAACAATTTTATTTTTCTCTTTGGCCATCTCATCAACGACATATCTTTGGACTAATGGCCGATTCTCTTTAACCAATGCCAATAGTTCTGCCCGCACCATATTGTTTTCAAAATTAATATTTCGTTCCCTTAACCACTGATGTATGTCCGAACGAAATATTTCATTATTCAATTGGTAGTTTAATTTTAAGTTTGAACATACCAGAAATTAAGCGAGTGGAGTAAAGTTTTCAGGGTTGTTTTCTTTAATTTCGGCAAATCTTCATGCTGTTCAATAGCCATCATTATTTTTTGGACAGTTGGCAATTCGTTCATTAAGAAAAAGGAATGTACGATTCTTCTAATCGCCGCCTTCTGTTCGTCATTTATATTATCCAATATGGGCTTGGGTCTAGAATATTCTTTAGGTTCCGTCAAAATGTTTTCCTTGTGTTCTTTAAGGACTCTATATACTGATGCATTACTTGAACCTAAAATAATGACGTAATATTAAGCCATGTGCTTAATTATGATTAATATGATTATTAAGTAATTATGAGTGGTCCCACAACTAATTTAAGAAAAATTGGAAAAGAAATTTACTAAATAACGATATCAGATACATAGAGTCACACTTTTACCTACCACATATATCTCAGTAACTTTATCACTTGAAAAATATGACTGAAATAATACTTCAAAAAAATCACTCGAGTTTAACACAACCTTACAGAACTACCACTAATTCCAAGTAAAATGCATTCAGGTATACGAAGGGATACGAGTGCCAGCTATGAATAACTCACAATCCCCTCTCCAAAAAATTGTTCTCAAGGCGATATAAGGATAGAAAAGCTAAGTGGTTGCTTGGACCGTATGGTGCCGCTAGGCGCTAATGGGTTAATAATTAATACTTACTTAATATTTATCGAGTAATATCTAAGTACTACTACCATCGAAATTTGGTTAAAATTTATACTCAATTATGAGTAATTCAATGAATTACATGGCTGTATTATTGGAGACTTAAGATACTAAAGAGACTTAATAGTCTTAATATCTTTCTAATTTATTTCTTTCCTTTGCACCAATGCACCACAAATGTAAATATTACCATTTTTCCAAGTAAGATATTGTCCTTTCCAAGAAAGCATTTGCCTGTCTCTTGAACTGTACAATTTTATCTCTATTCTCAGATTTTAGCATTATATGCTCCATGGCTCCATAAAATTCTTGATAGAGTTTAGTTTGTAGACTTCTTCGTAAAAAGATCATTGTTTCATGAAGTTCTAGTATTAAAGCTTTATCTGATTGTAATTTTTGAATGGTGGTTTGCAATGTGGAACCAAAATTTACTAAGAATCCTAAAATGCAATGGTTTTTTATGTTAATTAAAGTAGCATTGTTTACCCAAATATGCCTCGGCAAATTCATCTTGAAAAAAAATTTTGTAAAATGGCTGGTAGGGACTCCATTGAAAAAATCAAGATTTTACTGGTTGAAACATCTTTAAAAGCCTTTCTGCTGCTTTCTGCCATCTGGTTGGCACAGTTTTAACAATTCGCTTCACTCAGTTTTTTTCGTGCTGCTTGAAAATTCATTGTAGCATTTAATCACAATCAGTTCAATATTGTATCTAAAATGAATTTTAATTAGACTTTAGATTTTCTTTAAACTTAAAAAAATTCAAAATTGAATATAAATTAACGAATGGTACCATACCTTAAGGCTTTCTGGCCGTTTTTACCAGAATTGTGGACTATATGGCATACACAACTAATGGGTATTAATGCTGTCGTTCAATTTCTTAATTTCTATAAAAACACTTTGGTTTTTGCCAAAATTCACTAACGCATTATCAGCACAATAGGCAGTTACGCCTGCAATTGTTTCTCTAAATTTGTAACTATGCCGTAAGAAATATCCTTAGATTTTTCTGATGGGGACGAGTAGGAACTATTTTCATCTTCAGCAAAGCGTTCATTTTTGGAGGGGATTCTGCTTCATTTGTCTAAAAAAATTCCATATGATATAAAGCACAATAATTTTATCGTAGATTTCGTAGACTGCTACAAGATAGACAGGATAGAAGCCTTATTAGTTATTACATTATTTGCAGTTGAAAATTTAGTTACGTTTAAAATAATTAGAACCTTACCAATTAATTCTTAGCAATGTGATTATTTTTGTCATTTTCCGTGTCCACACACAGCACGGGTGATGGCGGCTTTTCATCTGTAGTTTCACTTAAACAATCCACTATATCTTCATAAACTCCATAATTTTTTTCTAACCAATCTATTTCGTCAGAGGAAACGGAAGAATCCGATTATGTGGCCATTTTATTATTATTTATATAGCTGGACGCCAAAATAAACTCAGACTATCTGATAATGTATAATAAAATAAATAATCTTGGGCTTTTACGACGGAAACAGAGATCCAGCCGATTAACCCGATTAATCAGCTATTGCCTTTTATCTCTTTTTATTAAGGTGGAATAAAAAGAGATGAAACACAACCAGACATCTTGTCAGACTGAAAGGCGAAGAAAGTATTCGATCCGAACAAACAACGATCATTCGTTTAACCTACGATGCTTAAAAAAAGCCCGGAATACTAAAAAGCGTTACCAATAATGCTAAACAAAAAAACTTTATCTGAGTACGTGTAAAAGCGGGACAATTTACTTAAAAAGCGGGACTTTGAATTAATTAATAAAATGCGGGACCGATCAACAAAAGCGGGACTGTCCCCCCTAAGGCGGGACGTCTGGTAACTCTGGTATTATCTAAAATATTCAATTGATTTTGCTTGATGTACTTCTCTATAAAAACTTTCTTGTTATTTCTAGTTTTTTCCATCTGAATCCCATTTTTTGACCATGTTCTGTATCTCTGTGTATGGATAAATAATTCTTTAAATTTAAACCGTTCATTAACAATGCGTTTCATAGAAGCTACTTTCTCCTGCAAAATGCCCAGAGTAATAAGTAAATATAGAAATTAAAAAAAAAACTCCCATTATCTTTTTTATTCAAATTTATAAACTCACACTCAAATTTTAAGCCAATCAATAAAATAATTGAAATAATAATTAAATATCTGCTAGCGTCACTCGACTATAATTTAAACATTTTATCGAAAAGTAATACATATATGTTCACTGCTGTGTGAACTAAACCCATTGGTAAAAAATGAAATAAAAACCAACCATATATATCATATCTCACGTAACAACCTGACCCTATTGTCTTCCCAATAAAAATGTCGTTCAAAGTGAGGTTATGACATTGAGCGTGTCACCTCGTTTTACGTTTCATATCTATTGCTGTGACACATAAATAAGCTACGCATACACGGATAAATCGTTCAAATGATCCACGTCTAACAACAGGGTAAAGACGATAGTCGTTGGCACTATTGTTCCTGTCTAATTTCATTATTCCGTAGCTATATTATAAATTGCTTATGTGAATAAGCAGTTAATGGGTTAGATATCCCACAGTTCAGATTTTATGTTGACAATATCATATATATCTCTATATCTATTATGTATTGAAAATTCAAGTAATAAAAAGAAATGTCTAGATTTCATAATCGTTGGCACTACGTTTACATTCGTCGTCACTCTGCCTTCATAGTAATTGGCACCTCTCGAAATTAGGTAGATACTCACCTAGTATTTTAGAATTAACTATACCTTGTTTTTAAACTAGGAGGAGTAATTTGAAAAACCTGAATCACACCATTAAAAGTTACTAGATTTAGTGAACAGCCCTGATTAAGAGTCTGTTCTGATATTGTCGTGTTCAAAATCTGAATATTAACTTCAAAACGGCTTTTCATTGGCCCAGGTGACAATCATGGAACTGAAATAAGTGAAAAGTCAAAAGGTTATGTTTTTATTTATAAATAATAAATGTGATAACCTGCTAAATAATTATGTGAATAAGTGGTAATTACCGTTTATTTATAATATGAGAGATTGATAATAACATAGCATCAATAGTGATGGCGAAGTAGAAAATAAGTGGAAGAAATTTCCGGGGGTATAAAAAATGCGAGTTACATGATGTGGATTTGAATGATCAAGTTATTAAAACGTTTAAATTCGCAGCCCAATGATGAAACAAAGGTAGATTTCTTCAATGTTTAAACTACTAGCAACTTTGCAGATATTTCCATTCTAATCCTCATGATAATCTCCAGTTTTTTTACTTTCGAAAACGAGTAATGCGTCATTAACAAATCCTTGTTCACATCCAGCATGAAGAATTATGAGACGTTTACCTTTTCCTGATGGGCTTTTAAGACCTGTAGATAATCCTTCGTTAATAGCTTGGGTTTTATTTTTGATATTTGTATCTATCCAAACTTTTGCTTTTGTGTGACCTTCATTTAGCCAGGTTTCATCTAAGAATAAATTGGTCTACCTTCTGACCTGTAACGTTTGATAGATGTTAAGTATTGTCGTCTCCACCTTACAATATCATCACGTTCTATTAAAACACTTTTATGGCTCCTTTTCAAATATCTAAAAATTTATACATACTACATGAATATTTAATACACACTAAATAAATAAAAGATAAGGGATACCCACACACTACCTACTTTTATTTCTATATTTGATAAACATAGGTATATTTAAATATAATGGCCTGCAGATTGTATAAGGGAAAGTTCATTAAAATTTCCTATACTTATGCTAGATTATTTGTTAACATCTTAATAGGCTTGTCTTTATTTGAAACTTATTTTTAGTTTTATTAATTTTATCTACATTAATGTATGAATATGATACACTTTTTAATTGGAGATATTAGTACCTATATGACAAATAATTATTTTTTGACTAAATAGATTATTTAGGTTGGTTAAAAAAATCATAAGCTACAACAAACAAATGGGTAATGATAAAATAATGATGTCCTTTATATAAAACATGACAAAATTACTTACTTGAAATTGATTTCTGTCATAAGTTTGTATAATGATGAACGAGAGATATTTTGTAAATCCGTATTTTTCTCAATTTCATTTAAAATTTTTGTCAATGTGGGGATCTCGTTTTAAAAGAAGAAACTATGTATGATTCGTTGAATGATATTTTTACTAGTTTCATCAAATATTTTAACAAGACCTGGACGACCTCCAGAATGTTTTGGACTAACAACTGTTCCCGTACTTCGATATTCTTTTATCGTACGATATACAAAGCAATCCACAATAACCAGAAATGACGAATGAACAAAGTTTACTGTAAACAAGTACAAAATATTTTTAGGTTAGGTATCATAATACTGGGAGACCTAAATGCTAGAACTGGCAAAGAAACGAAGCATGAGATAATAGGGCCCTACGGTGAAAATACCAGGAATGATAATGGCTCCAGGTTGATAGATGTCTGTCAACATAACTTACTAAGAATAATGAATGGGTATTTTAAACATAAGGAAATACACACATATACATGGACGCAAATAACTAGAAATCTAAGATCAATAATCGACTATCTTATAATGAAACAAAAAACGAAGATAAAAGTGCACAATGTCAGAGTATATCGATCCGCAGAATGTGGAAGTGACCATCATCTGATAAAAGCTAAGTTAATAATGCCAATAATCAAAGACAACAAACAAAAGAATCAACTGCAAAACAGTAAAGATTTAACAGATATAGATATACCAAACTATAATATAGAAAGCCTTATGAACGAGAGCATAAAATTATTATACCAACAAAGACTGGACCAAAACCTCCCACAGGAGTACGAACAAGAACCAACAGACAATCTTACCAAAGTAGTAATTGACAGCATACACAAAGCAGCCAAAGAAGCCTTAGGATATAAAGAAATGAGAAAGAGAACACGAAATTATTGGTGGACTGAACAACTGCAAAATTTAAAAGAACAAAAACAACGATTGTATCATACCTGGCTAAGCACTAAAAAAGCAGAACATAGGGAACAATATAGTGAAGCTGTATCAAAATTTAAAACCGCTGCGATAGAGGCCAAAAACCTCAGCTGGGAAAATAAATGCAAGGAATTGGATACCTATTTAGGAGGACGCCAATCCAGGGAATCGTGGAGATTTATAGATAATGTTAGATCTGGCAGAAAAGAAAATATCCCAATAGGCACCATATCACCAAATAAATGGCAAGACTATTACCGCTCATTACTCAGAGAACAGAGATCTGAATATAGTAACATGCCGGCTGAAGACATACGGATTACAGGTGAACCAATAAAAATCAACGTAGAAAAAACAAAGAAAGCTATAACACTACTTAAAAAAGGGCGCGCTCCTGGTCCAGAGGGAATACCTGCAGAATTAATAAAAGCAGGAACAAATAGGCCACCGCAAACGTGGAAAGAAGGATGGATCACGTCCATATACAAGAAAGGAAATAAGGAAGACTGCAATAATTATAGGGGCATTACAGTGACTAGTACGCTCAGTAGGTTATACGGAAAAATAATAAAGGAGATCATTTGTGAAGAATATCACCCATACGAATCCGAGGAACAAAACGGCTTCAGAGCAGGTCGATCGACGATAGATAGTATTTTCTGTCTATCACAAATAATCGAAAAGAGAACCGTAAGATCACAAGAAGTGCACCTACTATTGGTAGACTTGAAGAAAGCGTATGACACAGTACCTGTCTCAAAATTATGGGAGGTTCTGGAAAGAACGAGCATAAATACCACTCTAATAAAGGCTATAAAAGAACTATACAGAGACACAACAGCAAAAATAAAAATAGGTAACAAGGTGACAGACGGCTTCAAAACAACCAAAGGCTTGCGACAAGGGTGTTGTTTATCCCCAACTCTGTTCAACATATACATAGATGAAGCCCTAAGAGTTTGGAAGAAAAAATGTAAAGGAATGGGACTAACTATTGGGGAGAGCACCTTGTATACACTGCACTATGCCGATGACCAGGTAGTGGTAGCACAGGAAAAAGAAGATCTGGAGTACATGTCTAGAAAACTTATAGAAGAATACCAAAAATGGGGTCTACAGGTTAGCACGGAGAAGACACAATACATATGTATAGGATCAGAAGATTCACCTGGGGATTTAGATCTAGAGGGAAAAATAATTAAAAACTGTAAGGAATGCATATACCTAGGTGTAAAACTAACAACAACAGGACGAAACGAGGAAACAATTAGGGACAGAATAACCAAAGGAAGAAAAGTAATAAGATCCCTGAACTCAGTGCTGTGGCAAAAGAATATTAGACCAGAAACAAAAAAGAGAATATACAACGCCATTTTACAACCAATAATTACATATAGCTCCGAGGTTTGGCAACTTACAGAAAAGCAAAAAAATAACTTAAATGCAGTGGAAATGGATTTCTGGAGGAGAGCAGCAAGAATATCTAGAACGAAACATATAAGAAACGAGGAAATAAGAAGACAATTGAAAGTAGAAAGAACTTTAGTAGAAGATATAGAAAAGAAACAGTTGATTTGGTACGGACACGTTAAGAGAATGGGAAGAGAACGACTACCAAGAATAATATTAGAATGGACCCCCACAGAAAAAAGAAAGAGGGGAAGACCACCTAGAACATGGCTACAAGGAATCACTAGAGCAATGTCCGAAAGGAACCTAGCAGTCGACGACTGGCAAGATAGACAGGCCTGGAGATTAGGAACCCAAAGGCGTATAACGCTATAAAAGGGGATATATATATATATAGGTATTGACAAGTATTTTGTCACAGATGTGTAAATTGTAAAAAGTATCGTATGAAACTGGCTGCCATCTAGCCAATCAAGTCATCAGAATTGCCAACTTAAACTCAATTTACTCCTCCTAGTTTAAAAACAAGGTATAGATACAGATCTTAATAGGTAGGTAGGAACAAATGAATTTTTTAGAACGATTTGCCTAGGTATTAAGACTTTATTATCCTAATATTAAATAAAGAAAACTAAATATTAAATACTAATATATAAAACTTAAATTAAAACATACGTAGGTAGGAGATCTTTGATCTACTCTGAATATTGACCACAGAAAATTATCTACATGAATTGCTTTTCGTATGACAACTGAAGTGAAAAGTTCTAACACATCCGGAACATTTTCGCCCCATCTTCTCTAAAGTTATGTTGTATGTACAACCATAGCATGTTCCTTTGTTAATAAATTTTTTTGATAAATGTATTGACATTTTTTTCAGTATGAGTCGGTTTTGCTTCAGAAATATTACTTAATGAGTAATTTTTGGGAATATTGGAATTACACACTGGTTTCGATTGTATCTGTTTTAGTTCAAAAATAGGACTTTATTTATGATGTGGATCACACAATTTCATATCAACTGAGTGCCATTTTCTGACATATTCGAAGTGTTAGTGAAAGGCTTTGAAAGTTGTATATCCAGTATGATGTTTATTTTATTTGCAGGCATTTTACTAGTGTTTTTGGTTAATCTGTTTAATTGAGTAGTTGGCATGGTTATGCCAACCATTGTAACGAGTAACGTTTGTTGGTATGTAGTAGTTGGAACATCATTATTTTAAGGCTATATTAGTAAATAAGATGATTGATTCCATAAGAGAAAATAATCAATATTAGAAATCAACTATTAGAAACATCCTAAATCGTTACAAAAAGTTAAAGAAAGTACCAATAATATATTAAACATATTAACAAAACTTTAAACAGGGGTACCAACAAGAGAATATGAAATTTAGTATAGCAAGTCGCAAACTTATAGATGAAATAATTCCTATGAACAATAAAATAATAATTAAAAAAAAAACAAAAAACCCGCCTGCATGGATAACTACAATTAAAAATCAACTGAAAAGACTAAAACAAGATGAAAATTCAATGATAAGGTATTTTAAAAAAATAATGATTAGGTACTTAAAACCAGAAACATAAATTGAAACAATACCAAACCAATGTACCTGCATATTGTACACTTAGAAATATCAGCACGGTAGTTTTTTCACTTTTTTGCAACATTATAAACAGAATTACATTCGGAGACATGCACAAAGAGATAATAATTTAACAATGCATTCAATTTCATGCCTCCGACTGCAATTCTGTTTATAATGTTGCAAAAAAGTGAAAAAACTACCGTGTTGATATTTCTAAGTGTACAATATGCAGCTACATTGGTTTGGTACTGTTTCAATTTATGTTTCTGTTTTTAAGTTCCTAATCATTATTTTTTTAAAATACCTTATCATTGAATTTTCATCTTGTTTCAGTCTTTCCAGTTGATTTTTAATTGTAGTTATCCATGCAGGCGGGTTGTTTGTTTTTTTTTAATTATTATTTTATTTATGTCTTTTTAGTTAAGATTACGTAACCGGATGAATTCCTTGAATGAGTTCATGTCATTTGGTTGATCAAGCATTTTGTTAAGGTCAAGAGAACTAATAGCAAGTCCGGAGAGAGTCTTCACTCTGCTCAAAGCAACGTAAGCTTGATCTTTTGCAAATAATTTTTTACGTAAATCTACAACTGCTAGGTCTAAAGTTGTGCCCTATAATTTATGCTCAGCATAAAATTAAGAGAAGCATTCGTCGCTCGATCTTGCCTTTACCACGTAAAGCAGGTATGGGAAACCTTTGACATGCTGAGGGCCAAACTTTAGCGTGCAAAACGTTCGCGTACTTAGTGCATTTTAAAGTAGTGATAATATTTTTTTGCGATAGATATTAGACATGAAATAATACGACAATGTTATGATTGTATTATGTATTTATTATTGACATGTATGTGTATATTGACAATGTGATTATTGTATTCATTAAAATAACAAAATGAAATTTTAAAAAATGGTACATTATAATTAAATAGTTACATTTGCAATTGTTACAAACTACAAAAGTTAAATACACTGAAATCAATGAGACCCTTGAGCTTGAATTTGGGAAACTAATCCATCGATATTTGGATGAATTCCACTGATACAAAGACGTAAAGAATTTTCCAAATTATCGTCAGTTAGTCTTGTACGATGTGTTGATTTATTAACTTTCATCAATGAAAAGGACTGTTCGCATTTATAAGTACTGCCAAACGCAGAAATCAATCTTCTTGCGAATTTTCTAAGCTGCGGAAAATTGTCTTCTTGTAGGTATTTTTTGTAGAAATCGCACAACTCTACGTCTTCAAATTTGGATTTTAGGAGTGAGTTTTCTTGAATCTCGATTAACTCCATTTGTAAGTGTATTGGAGCATTTTGTACATTACATTTTGTAGGAGTAGCAAATAAATTGAAACATTCTTCCATGTTTTTGAAGTCGCTAAATCTGTTCGAAAATTGTTCCGACAGTAACTTGAGTTCTTCAGCATATTGAGCATAAGCAATATTTTCATACGCAGAGAGCGTGTTGAAATGGTAACTGTTACCAGACTGCATCTGTGACTCCCACAAGCGTAGTTTGATCTGAAACGCTTTCAAATGGCTGTACAAATCATTTACTAACTGTCCTTGTTTTTGAAGTTTCAAATTTAAATCATTCAAATAGCCTGTAAGATCGACCAGAAATGCTAAATCACATATTCATTTTGGGTCACTTAATTCAGATAGTGGCTTATCTTTTATTTTCATAAAGTCTACTATCTCATTTCTAAGCTCGTAAAACCGTTTCAACATTTTTCCTTTGCTCATCCATCTGACTTCACAATAATATGTTACGTCGTTATATTCAGCTGATATTTCATCCAAAAACGTCTTGAACTGACGATGGTTAAGCCCTCAGGATCGAATAAAATTGATGGTTTTTACTACCACATGGTGGATAATGCAATGAAGGACTATCAAATCATCTTTTTGCACATTTAATTCTGTTGTTTTTTCATTCGAAATTCCGAAGAAACCTTTTCGTAAGCCGACCAAAGAAGGTGCACCATCAGTACATACTCCAATTAATTTTGACCATGGCAGGCCAAAACTTGTGAATACCTTTTGAACTTCATTAAAAATATCCTCTTCTGTAGTGGTTGCTTTTAGCGGCTGTAAAGCTAGCAATTCCTCAGTAACAGTGAACTCCTTATCAATACCTCGAATAAATATAGCCAGTTGAGCTGTGTCAGACAAATCGGTGCTCTCGGCTAATGCTATGGAAAATGATTCAAAACCAGCCATACGGTCAGTCAATGTTGTTTTTATATCATTAGCCATCATTTCTATACGTCGAACAACAGTTCGTCTTAACAAACTAATTTTTTCAAATTCATTTTTCTTTTCAGGACACAAAACACCGCAAACTTCTAACATACACTCCTTGATAAATTCTCCTTCGGCAAATGGTTTTAATGCCTTTGCCAATTTTGAGCTAACTATAAAACTAGCTTTCACAACATTATCAAGTTGTGTTCTTTGTTTATGAAACATTTGTTGCTGTTTTTCAATATTTGCTCTAAGCTTCTGGATTTTGTCCGTTCTTAATTGTTCTGTCAGTGAGTGCTGTGTAGCATGCTTAGTTGAGTAATGCCTCTTTATATTGAATTCTTTCATTACTGAAATGGATTCATTACAAAGCAAACAAATAGGCTTACCATTGTGCAAGATAAAAAAGAATTCTTCAGCCCATTTTTCTTGAAACTGGCGACCCTCTGTATCTACTTTTAGTTTCTTTCCACCAGACATCATTTTTTTTACTTTTCGTTCAATAAACTTAATAACAAAAAATAGTTAGTAACTACTCAAGATGCACACAAATTCACAAAGTAAGTTGACGGCTCTAGCCGTTCGCTAGGATATCGCTTGTTTGAGTTATCACTTCGATAGCAATAGAACTGAACTAACTTTCGGGCCATCCACCCGCTTATATAGACAAAATGTAGGAATAATCTGGAATAAACTAGTTTAGAATAATCGAGAAGCAATAAATAAAATCTTTTGATGCGTAGCCCGTGAGGCAAACTTCAAAGAATTTGATCGAGCAAGCCGAGTGGCGTTGATTATCAAAGAGTGAGGCGGCAAACATCGAAGGTTTTGATGTTTGCCGCCTCACCGTCACTCCCGTGAGTGAACTAAGGAAACACAAGGAAACTTGTGTAGGCTATGGGATTCATTGGTCTATTGATGACTCCACATTTTTATAGTCTATTCATATCATATCCGGTGCCGGATAAGATAAAAAGCACAAACAAGTGTTTTCTTTTAAAGATATGTACTAGTATAAGTATATGTACTAGTACTAAGTATAAGTACTTAGTTTAGTGTAATATTTTTTTAATTGGGTTTTTCCAAAATGTCTCGCGGGCCGGATCATATCTTACACGGGGCCGGATCCGGCCCGCGGGCCGGTGGTTGCCCATATGTGACGTAAAGCATCAAATTCTGTAGCACAATGCTCTATCCGGATTCCAATACCAGGTCGGTTCCCTGTTATATTTGAGTCAATGAACTCAACAAATACTGCTTGTGGCAGTTCTCCCGGCCTCAACTGCTCTCTGCGTAGTGCTGGCCAATCTATTCGTCAGACAACACCCATAGCACCGTTAACCAGCCCATGGTTAACATTGATGTTGTGTCTTAGCATGGCTCGAGAGCCTACAACTAATTTGAGTTGGTTTGGTATACCACCTGTTTTATTGGGATCTTCAGGTAAGTATTCCTCTCGTGGTTTTCGACCATATGTTTTAGGATCCAATGAGATGTCTACAGCACAAACGGTGTATACTTTTATGAGCTTTTCTGTCATAGTCGCGTTATATGTATCAACCAGTCTAGTTGTTGGGAAAATTCTGACAGCTTCTCCATCGTCAAATGGCCCTATCCAGTACCAGTACCTAACTAGAATTTGTATAACGCTCCCTCGGGAAGTAAAATTTAAAACTAAACCTAACCTAACTCGATAAGTATTTACATTTTACAACTTAAACTAATTCAATCGAACGAAACGAATGCGAATAAAATACAAAACTAAATAAAGGTCTTAGTGAACCTATAGTAATTTATTATGATATTATAACTTAATACCAAATAATGAAGATATTTAAATCACACAACACAATTATAATTATAGTAACAACGTAGGCCCGTCCCCGTAGTAAATATATTAGTCTTAGATAACAAGAAGACACAACGATACCGCGTTTTATAAACCAAGTGGCGCCATCTATCCGAATTGTTTGTTGCGCGCTGACCGATGCTTCATAATAAGTAATACTAAGAAAACACAACGATAGCGCGTTTTAAAAACCTAGTGGTGCCATCTATCCGCACAAGTCTGAATTATTTTAATTAGCTATTTTTTATCGTTCTATTTAATATTAAAACTGCAAGTTATATACATATTTACAATCAGTGTTTAAAATCCTTCATTTTGATACCCAACTCGATATGGTTGGTAGTAAAAAAATTTTTTTACCTCACAACATGGCGTTCAAAATCCACCATTTTGGTTTTATTTAAATGTCTAACTAAGAACACTTGGGCTAATGAAACAAATCTAACGATACCTCAAATGTAAAAATCCGTTTAGCGGTTCTGGAGATATAAGGTAATAAAGAATATTACATACTTACATACAAGATACGCGTTAAAAACATAACCCTTCCTGGCAGTCGGGTAAAAAATGTTTTTTCTATTTATTTTATACTTATATTCCAACCTTCCAACTACTATGGTTGTTACCCTATCTTTAGTGTATGAAGGTGACTCATCTAAGAATCTGTCCCTACAATGAAAAACTGGAAAATAAATTTTCTCTGAAATAATTAGTTACAAAATATTTGTTATCTGTACATTAAATCAATTTCAACGTATTTATTGAGTGATAATGAATAGATAAAATCTGATACAATTAATATCCAGCATTATTACGACCTTCATTTATTGAGTAAATACACTCAAACAAAATGTATCGCATCACTTATGATATTGGTTATTGTATATTCTCTTTTTGGCTCATTTTCAGTATACCGCCTACCTAGGATTCTGATGAAATTTCGCATGTATAATGCATATAGTGGGAATAGAGAATTCAATTTCGAAACTATTTTAAACTTAGCTTATCTGCAGTTCTTTAGAGGTATCCTACTGGACGACTGCTTGGAGTTGACTCTTACTGTAAATTTTTGTGAGTGTTGAAAATTACTTGCTACAACCATGTTATTTTACGATGCAAAAGTCGTTTGCGAGAGCGATCTGATTGCATCCATTTACTGGTCACCTTTAATCCAAACAACTGACTACATTTCATGGCTTTATCTTTTCTATCTTCAGAAGGTTCGTCCACTTTAATTGGTTGCAATACTTTTTCATAAACCATCTTTCTTCACAATCCTTTCGGGCCTTTGTAGCCACACATCTAATAGGTCTATTTTCAACAGTCGCAGCTGTGACTAAAAATGATTACAACTTTGATATTCTCAACCACCTGAAATTAAAGTTTTGTCTCTAAAATTCCGATTAATTTTTAAACAATACATAAAAAAAAGGTGTTCCAAGGTGATTTTTTTAAAGGCCAAAAAAAAATTTATGAAAAAAAAACGAAGAATGTGGGAAGGCTACTTTAATTTAAGAAAAGGCCGAAGTATAAAATAATTTGAATATGTCTGAGATAATATGAACTAGTTACCAACTTGAGCAGAACTTATTTTGTTAAAACCACAGGTATCAAACTTAACATATGGTATCACATTGCGCAGCTTCAGCATTGATAATACTGTTGTCGAAAAACGTTGGTTTCCCTTTCACCTAGATAGCAGCGATCAATCCTCGCCCCGGTGCATCAACTTCACATAACACTGGTTCAGTAACAGCATTTCCAAAAGCTTCTTCGGCTCACATGGCTGTCTTATCTCGAACACCCCATGTTTTCTTTCAACAAGGCCACCTATTTGCAGTTGAGGTCATTAGGCAGATCAAATCTGATTCCGCATCCGTCGTAATGTTGATGGAGGTTTAGAGAAATGTGGCCATACCTCAATGCCAGTGCATTCCGAAATTGTTCTGTTGAAAGGTCCGTACTATCAGCAAGTCTTGGGAGTATACTCAACTACTGCGATACTGAAGTCTCAATGATTCCTAAGGGGATTCACTGTTGGTGTGGCTGTAACGAGGCTATAATAATCAAGCCCAATTGTCTTTTCAATAATAGTTCACCGCTGTCTCTCATTCTGTAGAAGTACTTTCACGAAATGAAAGTCTTCAAAGCATTTTACACAAAATTCAGGATTCCCAGGGCATTGTTTGCATTAAAACGTTGTCTGCTCCATATTTTGTTTTTCCTGCAAGCTCTGCATTCCTTCCTAGACACTGTTTTGGTTTCAGGACGCACTTCCTTTAGTTCATTCATGGTTTTTTCAATTTTTGAATTATTTTTTTGATTAGGAGGACAGGCAAGTACATCATCACTTGGGTATCTTAGGTAACACTTGGGTAACAGATCTCCAATTACCTTCAGTCGAAAGTCATAAAAACGAAGGCGATGACCACCAGAGTACTTTCTATGTAGATAGTATGCATTTGTCAAACTCATTTGTAGTACATGAATGAAAAGTTTCTTGTACCACCTTATCGTTTTCCTATTGCAAGGATAGTATGACAACAATGGATCCTGGCGATAAATTTAGGTTTTTCAGCTTCTTTTCCCCTTTTATTCTTGAAAATGCCAGTTTCATTCCCAAATTCAGTGCTTATATAATTGACGTCGCGTTTGTCCTTCCATTTTCCAATATGAATTCCATTAGAGAACCTTGATTCGTTTTCCCCTCGTTTTAATTTCTTCTTCATGACGACTTATGAGTTGTGCTTACGGTCACTTCTTAGAGTTCCGGTGCAATAGGTGTCATTTGTAGCTAAGTCAACACTGTTGTAAAAGTTATCGAGGTATACCGCGTGTCCTTGATCTAACTTTTCTTCAAGTAAGTGCATAACTATTTTGCTTGTATGTGTAGTTCCGCTATATTCATCTGCTGAACCTTCATAAACGCCGAATTTCAGCACCAATCCATCAGGTTCTGTAAACATGTAAAGCTTTATCCCGTAATTCTGGTGTTTATTGTGTATATTTCGTTTGAAATGTAAATGCCCCCGCATAGCACCACCACCCAACGACAATTCTTTTCCCGGGTAATAGTGACTGTTTATCTTCGTGTTGAAAAAGGCGACCATAGAATTTATGTTGCCTAAACCATCGTCAGCTCTAGTGTTGGCAGATGTAAAGTGGAGACATCTCAAGACGAAAAGAAATCTGTTTCCTGACATATGCTTCTGGAAAATTGGTTAGGTTAGGCTAGGTCTACAATCTGCGGTAAAAAAGTGTCGTCATTTATAAGGTTAAAAAAATTTATAGGTCTGCCTCTGCTCGGAAGTGGTACTAAAAGCTGTTGATTTTTCTTGAACGTGAATTGTTTCAATGTACCAGTTTTTTTTCCACTGGAAATTTACTTGTGTTTTAGTCGGAATGGGCCGGTATTTGCAGGCGAAGCCGAACGATTTCCTGAAGATTGGTCATCATAATTTGCATCTGAATCACTTTCTGTCTCTGATTCGGAGGAATAATTTTCATCTTCGGAGTCCGACAAATATTCGTCGCCACTGCTTTCGCATAAACACTTCAATAGTTCTTCATCTGAGAGTTTTTCCGAATTATCTTTTTTCTTTCTGCAGTCCGGAAGGTCCTATTTTGGCATCCATATCAAAGACACAAAACCCGTAACGCGTTTTTAATGTCCGAATTCCATCTCCCCTTCTCCGTTTCGAAATCTAACAATTCTCTCCCATATTTTGATTGGTTTTGTTGAGGAAAAAACAAGGTCATGAGTGAGCGTTTATGGATTTTCCTCTCCCCGTTGCGTCATAGTAAAACACACTTTCCGAAGTTTATATTATTACTGGGGTGAAATTCAATGACAAAGCATCGAATACTTGACTTTTTTAACGAAACGTGGATTTGTCGGAATTACATAACGCGTTTCTGAATTTCCTACCGAACTCCATCTCTCCTTCACCGTTTCGAAATCTAACAATTCTCTCCCACTTTTTGATTAGATTTTTGAGGAAAAAACAATGTCATAAGTGACCGTTTATGGATTTTTCTCTCTCCGTTGCGTCATTGTGAAACACACTTTCCGAAGATTAAATTATTACTGGGGTGGAATTCAATGACAAAGCATCGAATATTTGACATTTTTTACGAAACGTGGCATCGTCATAATTACATAACGCGTTTCTAAATTTCCTACCGAACTCCATCTCCTCTTCTTCGTTTAGAAATCTAACAACTCTCTCCCACTTTTTGATTAGTTTTTTTGAGGAAAAAACAATATTATAAGTGAGCGTTTATGGATTTTCCTCTCTCCGTTGCGTCATTGTGAAACACACTTTCCGAAGATTATATTATTACTGGGGTGAAATTCAATGACAAAGCATCGAATACTTGACTTTTTTAACGAAACGTGGCTTTGTCGGAATTACATAACGCGTTTCTGAATTTCCTACCGAACTCCATCTCCCCTTCACCGTTTCGAAATCTAACAATTCTCTCCCACTTTTTGATTAGATTTTTGAGGAAAAAACAATGTCATAAGTGAGCGTTTATGGATTTTTCTCTCTCCGTTGCGTCATTGTGAAACACACTTTCCGAAGATTAAATTATTACTGGGGTGGAATTCAATGACAAAGCATCGAATATTTGACATTTTTTACGAAACGTGGCATCGTCATAATTACATAACGCGTTTCTAAATTTCCTACCGAACTCCATCTCCTCTTCTTCGTTTCGAAATCTAACAATTCTCTCACTCTTTGATTAGTTTTTTGAGGAAAAAACAATGTCATAAGTGAGCGTTTATGGATTTTCCTCTCTACATTGCGTCATTGTGAAACACACTTATCGAAGATTATATTATAACGGGGGTGACATTCAATGACGAAGCATCGGAAACTCGACTTTTTTCACGAAACGTGGCATCGTCGGATTTACATAACGCGTTTCTAAATTTCCTACCTAACTCCATCTCCTCTTCTTTGTTTCGAAATCTAACAATTCTCTCCCACTTTTTGATTAGTTTTTTTGAGGAAAAAACAATATTATAAGTGAGCGTTTATTGATTTTCCTCTCTCCGTTGCGTCATTGTGAAACACATTTTCCGAAGATTATATTATTACTGGGGTGAAATTCAATGACAAAGCATCGAATACTTGACTTTTTTAACGAAACGTGGCTTTGTCGGAATTACATAACGCGTTTCTGAATTTCCTACCGAACTCCATCTCCCCTTCACCGTTTCGAAATCTAACAATTCTCTCCCACTTTTTGATTAGATTTTTGAGGAAAAAACAATGTCATAAGTGAGCGTTTATAGATTTTTCTCTCTCCGTTGCGTCATTGTGAAACACACTTATAGAAGATTATATTATTACGGGGGTGACATTCAATGACAAAGCATCGAATACTTGACTTTTTTCACGAAGCGTGGCATCGTCGGAATTACATAACGCGTTTCTAAATTTCCTACCGAACTCCATCTCCTCTTCTTGGTTTCGAAATCTAACAATTCTCTCACTCTTTGATTAGTTTTTTGAGGAAAAAACAATGTTATAATTGAGCGTTTATGGATTTTCCGCTCTACGTTGCGTCATTGTGAAACACACTTATCGAAGATTATATTATTACGGGGGTGACATTCAATGACGAAGCATCGGGAACTCGACTTTTTTCACGAAACGTGGCATCGTCGGATTTACATAACGCGTTTCTAAATTTCCTACCTAACTCCATCTCCTCTTCTTTGTTTCGAAATCTAACAATTCTCTCCCACTTTTTGATTAGTTTTTTTGAGGAAAAAACAATATTATAAGTGAGCGTTTATTGATTTTCCTCTCTCCGTTGCGTCATTGTGGAACACATTTTCCGAAGATTATATTATTACTGGGGTGAAATTCAATGACTGAGCATCGAATACTTGACTTTTTTAACGAAACGTGGCTTTGTCGGAATTACATAACGCGTTTCTGAATTTCCTACCGAACTCCATCTCCCCTTCACCGTTTCGAAATCTAACAATTCTCTCCCACTTTTTGATTAGATTTTTGAGGAAAAAACAATGTCATAAGTGAGCGTTTATAGATTTTTCTCTCTCCGTTGCGTCATTGTGAAACACACTTATAGAAGATTATATTATTACGGGGGTGACATTCAATGACAAAGCATCGAATACTTGACTTTTTTCACGAAGCGTGGCATCGTCGGAATTACATAACGCGTTTCTAAATTTCCTACCGAACTCCATCTCCTCTTCTTGGTTTCGAAATCTAACAATTCTCTCACTCTTTGATTAGTTTTTTGAGGAAAAAACAATGTTATAATTGAGCGTTTATGGATTTTCCGCTCTACGTTGCGTCATTGTGAAACACACTTATCGAAGATTATATTATTACGGGGGTGACATTCAATGACGAAGCATCGGGAACTCGACTTTTTTTACGAAACGTGGCATCGTCGGAATTATATAACGCGTTTCTAAATTTCCTACCGAACTCCATCTCCTCTTCTTTGTTTCGAAATCTAACAATTCTCTCCCACTTTTTGATTAGTTTTTTTGAGGAAAAAACAATATTATAAGTGAGAGTTTATGGATTTTCCTCTCTCTGTTGCGTCATTGTGAAACACATTTTCCGAAGATTATATTATTACTGGGGTGAAATTCAATGACAAAGCATCGAATACTTGACTTTTTTAACGAAACGTGGCTTTGTCGGAATTACATAACGCGTTTCTGAATTTCCTACCGAACTCCATCTCCCCTTCACCGTTTCGAAATCTAACAATTCTCTCCCACTTTTTGATTAGATTTTTGAGGAAAAAACAATGTCATAAGTGAGCGTTTATAGATTTTTCTCTCTCCGTTGCGTCATTGTGAAACACACTTATCGAAGATTATATTATTACGGGGGTGACATTCAATGACAAAGCATCGAATACTTGACTTTTTTTACGAAACGTGGCATCGTCGGAATTACATAACGCGTTTCTAAATTTCCTACCGAACTCCATCTCTTTTTCGTTTCGAAATCTAACAATTCTCTCACTCTTTGATTAGTTTTTTGAGGAAAAAACAATGTTATAAGTGAGCGTTTATGGATTTTCCGCTCTACGTTGCGTCATTGTGAAACACACTTATCGAAGATTATATTATTACGGGGGTGACATTCAATGACGAAGCATCGGGAACTCGACTTTTTTTACGAAACGTGGCATCGTTGGAATAACATAACGCGTTTCTAAATTTCCTACCGAACTCCATCTCCTCTTCTTCGTTTCGAAATCTAACAATTCTCTCACTCTTTGATTAGTTTTTTGAGGAAAAAACAATGTCATAAGTGAGCGTTTATGGATTTTCCTCTCTACATTGCGTCATTGTGAAACACACTTATCGAAGATTATATTATAACGGGGGTGACATTCAATGACGAAGCATCGGAAACTCGACTTTTTTCACGAAACGTGGCATCGTCGGATTTACATAACGCGTTTCTAAATTTCCTACCTAACTCCATCTCCTCTTCTTTGTTTCGAAATCTAACAATTCTCTCCCACTTTTTGATTAGTTTTTTTGAGGAAAAAACAATATTATAAGTGAGCGTTTATTGATTTTCCTCTCTCCGTTGCGTCATTGTGAAACACATTTTCCGAAGATTATATTATTACTGGGGTGAAATTCAATGACAAAGCATCGAATACTTGACTTTTTTAACGAAACGTGGCTTTGTCGGAATTACATAACGCGTTTCTGAATTTCCTACCGAACTCCATCTCCCCTTCACCGTTTCGAAATCTAACAATTCTCTCCCACTTTTTGATTAGTTTTGTTGAGGAAAAAACAATATCATAAGTGAGCGTTTATAGATTTTTCTCTCTCCGTTGCGTCATTGTGAAACACACTTTCCGCAGATTATATTATTACTGGGGTGAAATTCAATGACAAAGCATCGAATACTTGACTTTTTTTACGAAACGTGGCATCGTCGGAATTACATAAGGCGTTTCTGAATTTCCTACCGAACTCCATCTCCTCTTCTTCGTTTCGGAATCTACCAATTCTCTCACTTTTTGATTAGTTTTTGAGGAAAAAACAATGTCATACGTGAGCGTTTATGGATTTTCCTCTCTCCGTTGCGTCATTGTGAAACACACTTATCGAAGATTATATTATAACGGGGGTGACATACAATGACGAAGCATCGGAAACTCGACTTTTTTTACGAAACGTGGCATCGTCGGATTTACATAACGCGTTTCTGAATTTCCTACCGAACTCCATCTCCCCTTCACCGTTTCGAAATCTAACAATTCTCTCCCACTTTTTGATTAGTTTTGTTGAGGAAAAAACAATATCATAAGTGAGCGTTTATGGATTTTCCTCTCTTCGTTGCGTCATTGTGAAACACACTTTCCGCAGATTATATTATTACTGGGGTGAAATTCAATGACAAAGCATCGAATACTTGACTTTTTTTACGAAACGTGGCATCGTCGGATTTACATAACGCGTTTCTAAATTTCCTACCTAACTCCATCTCCTCTTCTTTGTTTCGAAATCTAACAATTCTCTCCCACTTTTTGATTAGTTTTTTTGAGGAAAAAGCAATATTATAAGTGAGCGTTTATGGATTTTCCTCTCTCTGTTGCGTCATTGTGAAACACATTTTCCGAAGATTATATTATTACTGGGGTGAAATTCAATGACAAAGCATCGAATACTTGACTTTTTTAACGAAACGTGGCTTTGTCGGAATTACATAACGCGTTTCTGAATTTCCTACCGAACTCCATCTCCCCTTCACCGTTTCGAAATCTAACAATTCTCTCCCACTTTTTGATTAGATTTTTGAGGAAAAAACAATGTCATAAGTGAGCGTTTATAGATTTTTCTCTCTCCGTTGCGTCATTGTGAAACACACTTATCGAAGATTATATTATTACGGGGGTGAAATTCAATGACAAAGCATCGAATACTTGACTTTTTTTACGAAACGTGGCATCGTCGGAATTACATAACGCGTTTCTAAATTTCCTACCGAACTCCATCTCCTCTTTTTCGTTTCGAAATCTAACAATTCTCTCACTCTTTGATTAGTTTTTTGAGGAAAAAACAATGTTATAAGTGAGTGTTTATGGATTTTCCGCTCTACGTTGCGTCATTGTGAAACACACTTATCGAAGATTATATTATTACGGGGGTGACATTCAATGACGAAGCATCGGGAACTCGACTTTTTTTACGAAACGTGGCATCGTTGGAATAACATAACGCGTTTCTAAATTTCCTACCGAACTCCATCTCCTCTTCTTCGTTTCGAAATCTAACAATTCTCTCACTCTTTGATTAGTTTTTTGAGGAAAAAACAATGTCATAAGTGAGCGTTTATGGATTTTCCTCTCTACATTGCGTCATTGTGAAACACACTTATCGAAGATTATATTATAACGGGGGTGACATTCAATGACGAAGCATCGGAAACTCGACTTTTTTCACGAAACGTGGCATCGTCGGATTTACATAACGCGTTTCTAAATTTCCTACCTAACTCCATCTCCTCTTCTTTGTTTCGAAATCTAACAATTCTCTCCCACTTTTTGATTAGATTTTTGAGGAAAAAACAATGTCATAAGTGAGCGTTTATAGATTTTTCTCTCCGTTGCGTCATTGTGAAACACACTTTCCGAAGATTAAATTATTACTGGGGTGGAATTCAATGACAAAGCATCGAATATTTGACATTTTTTACGAAACTTGGCATCGTCGTAATTACATAACGCGTTTCTAAATTTCCTACCGAACTCCATCTCCTCTTCTTCGTTTCGAAATCTAACAATTCTCTCACTCTTTGATTAGTTTTTTGAGGAAAAAACAATGTCATAAGTGAGCGTTTATGGATTTTCCTCTCTACATTGCGTCATTGTGAAACACACTTATCGAAGATTATATTATAACGGGGGTGACATTCAATGACGAAGCATCGGAAAATCGACTTTTTTCACGAAACGTGGCTTTGTCGGAATTACATAACGCGTTTCTGAATTTCCTACCGAACTCCATCTCCTCTTTTCCGTTTCGAAATCTAACAATTCTCTCCCACTTTTTGATTAGATTTTTGAGGAAAAAACAATGTCATAAGTGAGCGTTTATAGATTTTTCTCTCTCCGTTGCGTCATTGTGAAACACACTTATCGAAGATTATATTATTACGGGGGTGACATTCAATGACAAAGCATCGTATACTTGACTTTTTTTACGAAACGTGGCTTTGTCGGAATTACATAACGCGTTTCTGAATTTCCTACCGAACTCCATCTCCTCTTCTTCGTTTCGAAATCTAACAATTCTCTCACTCTTTGATTAGTTTTTTGAGGAAAAAACAATGTCATAAGTGAGCGTTTATGGATTTTCCTCTCTACATTGCGTCATTGTGAAACACACTTATCGAAGATTATATTATAACGGAGGTGACATACAATGACGAAGCATCGGAAACTCGACTTTTTTTACGAAACGTGGCATCGTCGGATTTACATAACGCGTTTCTAAATTTCCTACCTAACTCCATCTCCTCTTCTTTGTTTCGAAATCTAACAATTCTCTCCCATTTTTTGATTAGTTTTTTTGAGGAAAAAACAATATTATAAGTGAGCGTTTATGGATTTTCCTCTCTCCGTTGCGTCATTGTGAAACACACTTATCGAAAATTATATTATAACGGGGGTGACATTCAATGACAAAGCATCGAATACTTGACTTTTTTTACGAAACGTGGCATCGTCGGATTTACATAACGCGTTTCTAAATTTCCTACCTAACTCCATCTCCACTTCTTTGTTTCGAAATCTAACAATTCTCTCCCACTTTTTGATTAGATTTTTGAGGAAAAAACAATGTCATAAGTGAGCGTTTATAGATTTTTCTCTCTCCGTTGCGTCATTGTGAAACACACTTATCGAAGATTATATTATTACGGGGGTGACATTCAATGACAAAGCATCGTATACTTGACTTTTTTTACGAAACGTGGCTTTGTCGGAATTACATAACGCGTTTCTGAATTTCCTACCGAACTCCATCTCCTCTTCTTCGTTTCGAAATCTAACAATTCTCTCACTCTTTGATTAGTTTTTTGAGGAAAAAACAATGTCATAAGTGAGCGTTTATGGATTTTCCTCTCTACATTGCGTCATTGTGAAACACACTTATCGAAGATTATATTATAACGGAGGTGACATACAATGACGAAGCATCGGAAACTCGACTTTTTTTACGAAACGTGGCATCGTCGGATTTACATAACGCGTTTCTAAATTTCCTACCTAACTCCATCTCCACTTCTTTGTTTCGAAATCTAACAATTCTCTCCCACTTTTTGATTAGATTTTTGAGGAAAAAACAATGTCATAAGTGAGCGTTTATAGATTTTTCTCTCTCCGTTGCGTCATTGTGAAACACACTTATCGAAAATTATATTATAACGGGGGTGACATTCAATGACAAAGCATCGAATACTTGACTTTTTTTACGAAACGTGGCATCGTCGGATTTACATAACGCGTTTCTAAATTTCCTACCTAACTCCATCTCCTCTTCTTTGTTTCGAAATCTAACAATTCTCTCCCATTTTTTGATTAGTTTTTTTGAGGAAAAAACAATATTATAAGTGAGCGTTTATGGATTTTCCTCTCTCCGTTGCGTCATTGTGAAACACACTTATCGAAAATTATATTATAACGGGGGTGACATTCAATGACAAAGCATCGAATACTTGACTTTTTTTACGAAACGTGGCATCGTCGGAATTACATAACGCGTTTCTAAATTTCCTACCGAACTCCATCTCCTCTTCTTGGTTTCGAAATCTAACAATTCTCTCACTCTTTTTGATTAGATTTTTGAGGAAAAACAATATTATAAGTGAGCGTTTATGGATTTTCCTCTCTACATTGCGTCATTGTGAAACACACTTATCGAAGATTATATTATAACGGAGGTGACATACAATGACGAAGCATCGGAAACTCGACTTTTTTTACGAAACGTGGCATCGTCGGATTTACATAACGCGTTTCTAAATTTCCTACCTAACTCCATCTCCTCTTCTTTGTTTCGAAATCTAACAATTCTCTCCCATTTTTTGATTAGTTTTTTTGAGGAAAAAACAATATTATAAGTGAGCGTTTATGGATTTTCCTCTCTCCGTTGCGTCATTGTGCAACACACTTATCGAAAATTATATTATAACGGGGGTGACATTCAATGACAAAGCATCGAATACTTGACTTTTTTTACGAAACGTGGCATCGTCGGAATTACATAACGCGTTTCTAAATTTCCTACCGAACTCCATCTCCTCTTCTTCGTTTCGAAATCTAACAATTCTCTCACTCTTTGATTAGTTTTTTGAGGAAAAAACAATGTCATAAGTGAGCGTTTATAGATTTTTCTCTCTACATTGCGTCATTGTGAAACACACTTATCGAAGATTATATTATAACGGATGTGACATTCAATGACGAAGCATCGGAAACTCGACTTTTTTCACGAAACGTGGCATCGTCGGATTTACATAACGCGTTTCTAAATTTCCTACCTAACTCCATCTCCTCTTCTTTGTTTCGAAATCTAACAATTCTCTCCCACTTTTTGATTAGTTTTTTTGAGGAAAAAACAATATTATAAGTGAGCGTTTATGGATTTTCCTCTCTCCGTTGCGTCATTGTGAAACACATTTTCCGAAGATTATATTATTACTGGGGTGAAATTCAATGACAAAGCATCGAATACTTGACTTTTTTAACGAAACGTGGCTTTGTCGGAATTACATAACGCGTTTCTGAATTTCCTACCGAACTCCATCTCCCCTTCACCGTTTCGAAATCTAACAATTCTCTCCCACTTTTTGATTAGATTTTTGAGGAAAAAACAATGTCATAAGTGAGCGTTTATAGATTTTTCTCTCCGTTGCGTCATTGTGAAACACACTTTCCGAAGATTAAATTATTACTGGGGTGGAATTCAATGACAAAGCATCGAATATTTGACATTTTTTACGAAACGTGGCATCGTCATAATTACATAACGCGTTTCTAAATTTCCTACCGAACTCCATCTCCTCTTCTTCGTTTAGAAATCTAACAATTCTCTCCCACTTTTTGATTAGTTTTTTGAGGAAAAAACAATGTCATGAGTGAGCGTTTATGGATTTTCCTCTCTACATTGCGTCATTGTGAAACACACTTATCGAAGATTATATTATAACGGGGGTGACATTCAATGACGAAGCATCGGAAACTCGACTTTTTTTACGAAACGTGGCATCGTCGGATTTACATAACGCGTTTCTAAATTTCCTACCTAACTCCATCTCCTCTTCTTTGTTTCGAAATCTAACAATTCCCTCCCACTTTTTGATTAGTTTTTTTGAGGAAAAAACAATATTATAAGTGAGCGTTTATGGATTTTCCTCTCTCTGTTGCGTCATTGTGAAACACATTTTCCGAAGATTATATTATTACTGGGGTGAAATTCAATGACAAAGCATCGAATACTTGACTTTTTCAACGAAACGTGGCTTTGTCGGAATTACATAACGCGTTTCTGAATTTCCTACCGAACTCCATCTCCCCTTCACCGTTTCGAAATCTAACAATTCTCTCCCACTTTTTGATTAGATTTTTGAGGAAAAAACAATGTCATAAGTGAGCGTTTATAGATTTTTCTCTCTCCGTTACGTCATTGTGAAACACACTTATCGAAGATTATATTATTACGGGGGTGACATTCAATGACGAAGCATCGGGAACTCGACTTTTTTTACGAAACGTGGCATCGTCGGAATTATATAACGCGTTCCTAAATTTCCTACCGAACTCCATCTCCTCTTTTCTGTTTCGAGATCTAACAATTCTCTCCCACTTTTTGATTAGTTTTGTTGAGGAAAAAACAATATCATAAGTGAGCGTTTATGGATTTTCCTCTCTTCGTTGCGTCATTGTGAAACACACTTTCCGAAGATTAAATTATTACTGGGGTGGAATTCAATGACAAAGCATCGAATATTTGACATTTTTTACGAAACGTGGCATCGTCGGAATTACATAACGCGTTTCTGAATTCCCTATTGAACTCCATCTCCTCTTTTTCTATTCGAAATCTAACAATTCTCCCCCACTTTTTGATTAGTTCTTCTAAGGAAAAAACAAGGTCATGAGTGAGCGTTTATGGATTTTCCTTTCTCCGTTGCGTCATTGTGAAACACTCTTTCCGAAGACTATATTATTACAGAGGTGACATTCAATGACAAAGCATCGAAGAATTGACATTTTTTAGGAAACGTGGCATTGTCGGAATTACATAACGCATTTCTAAATTTCCTACCGAACTCCATCTCCTCTTCTTCGTTTCGAAATCTAACAATTCTCCCTCACTTTTTGATTAGTTTTTTCGAGGAAAAAACAATGTCATAAATGAGTGTTTCTGGATTTTCCCCTCTCCGTTGCGTCATTGTGAAACACACTTCTCGAAGATTATATTATTACTGGGGTGAAATTCAATGACAAAGCATCGAAGACTTGACATTTTTTACGAAACGTGGCATTGTCGGAATCACATAACGCATTTCTAAATTTCCCACCGAACTCCATCTCCTCTTCTTCGTTCCGAAATCTAACAATTTTCTTACTTTTTGATTAGTTTTTTGAGGAAAATTAATGTCTTAAGTGAGCGTTTATAGATTTTCCTCTCTACGTTGCGTCATTGTGAAACACACTTTCCGAAGACTTTATTATTGAGAATGTAACCCATTCAGCACCAAAGCATCGAAGACTTGACTTATTTTTTTAAATGTGGCATTGTTGGAATTACATAACTTTTTTCTAAATTTCCTACCGAACTCCATCTCCTCTTCTTCGTTTCGAAATCTAACAATTCTCTCCCACTTTTTGATTAGTTTTGTTGAGGAAAAAACAAGGTCATGAGTGAGCGTTTATGGATTTTCCTCTCCTCGTTGTGTCATTGTGAAACACACTTTCCGAAGATTATATTATTACTGGGGTGAAATTCAATGACAAAGCATCGAAGACTTGAAATTTTTGCGAAACGTGGCATTGTCGGAATTACATAACGCATTTCTAAATGTCCTACTGAACTCCATCTCCCCTTCACCGTTTGGAAATCTAACAATTCTCTCACTTTTTGATTAGTTTTTTGAGGAAAAAACAATGTCATAAGTGAGCGTTTATGGATTTTCCTCTCTCCGTTGCGTCATTGTGAAACACACTTCCCGAAGATTATATTATTACTGGGTGAAATTCAATGACAAAGCATCGAATACTTGACTTTTCTTACGAAACGGGGCATCGTCGGAATTACATAACGCGTTTCTAAATTTCCCACTGAACTCCATCTCCTCTTCTTCGTTTCGAAGACTAACAATTCTCTCAATTTTTTATTAGTTTTTTGAGAAAAATCAAAGTCATAAGTGAGCGTTTATAGATTTTCCTCTCTACGTTGCGTCATTGTGAAACACACTTTCCGAAGACTATATAATTGAGAATGTAACACATTCAGCACCAAAGCATCGAAGATTTGACTTATTTTTTAAAATGTGGCATTGTTGGAATTACATAACTCGTTTCTAAATTTTCTACCGACTTCCATCTCCTCTTCTTCGTTTCGAAATCTAACAATTCTCTCCCACTCTTTGATTAGTTTGGTTGAGGAGAAAACAAGGTCATAAGTGAGCGTTTATGGATTTTCCTCTCCCCGTTGCGTCATAGTGAAACACACTTTCCGAAGTTTATATTATTACTGGGGTGAAATTCAATGACAAAGCATCGAAGATTTGACATTTTTTACGAAACGTGGCATTGTCGGAATTACATAACGCATTTCTAAATGTCCTACTGAACTCCATCTCCCCTTCACCGTTTGGAAATCTAACAATTCTCTCACTTTTTGATTAGTTTTTTGAGGAAAAAACAATGTCATAAGTGAGGGTTTATGGATTTTCCTCTCTCCGTTGCGTCATTGTGAAACACACTTCCCGGAGATTCTATTATTACTGGGTGAAATTCAATGACAATGCATCGAATACTTGACTTTTCTTACGAAACGTGGCATCGTCGGAATTATATAACGCGTTTCTAAATTTCCTACCGAACTCTATCTCCTCTTTTCCGTTTCGAGATCTAGCAATTCTCTCCCACTTTTTGATTAGTTTTGTTGAGGAAAAAACAATATCATAAGTGAGCGTTTATGGATTTTCCTCTCTTCTTTGCGTCATTGTGAAACACACTTTCCGCAGATTATATTATTACTGGGGTGGAATTCAATGACAAAGCATCGAATATTTGACATTTTTTACGAAACGTGGCATCGTCGTAATTACATAACGCGTTTCTAAATTTCCCACCGAACTCCATCTCCTCTTCTTCGTTTCGAAATCTAACAATTCTCTCACTTTTTGATTAGTTTTTTGAGGAAAAAACAATGTCATAAGTGAGCGTTTATGGATTTTCCTCTCCCCGTTGCGTCATAGTGAAACACACTTTCCGAAGTTTATATTATTACTGGGGTGAAATTCAATGACAAAGCATCGAAGATTTGACATTTTTTACGAAACGTGGCATTGTCGGAATTACATAACGCATTTCTAAATGTCCTACTGAACTCCATCTTCCCTTCACCGTTTGGAAATCTAACAATTCTCTCACTTTTTGATTAGTTTTTTGAGGAAAAAACAATGTCATAAGTGAGCGTTTATGGATTTTCCTCTCTCCGTTGCGTCATTGTGAAACACACTTCCCGAAGATTATATTATTACTGGGTGAAATTCAATGACAAAGCATCGAATATTTGACTTTTCTTACGAAACGTGGCATCGTCAGAATTATATAACGCGTTTCTAAATTTCCTACCGAACTCTATCTCCTCTTTTCCGTTTCGAGATCTAACAATTCTCTCCCACTTTTTGATTAGTTTTGTTGAGGAAAAAACAATATCATAAGTGAGCGTTTATGGATTTTCCTCTCTTCGTTGCGTCATTGTGAAACACACTTTCCGCAGATTATATCATTACTGGGGTGAAATTCAATGACAAAGCATCGAATACTTGACTTTTTTTACGAAACGTGGCATCGTCGGAATTACATAAGGCGTTTCTGAATTTCCTACCGAACTCCATCTCCTCTTCTTCGTTTCGGAATCTACCAATTCTCTCACTTTTTGATTAGTTTTTTGAGGAAAAAACAATGTCATACGTGAGCGTTTATGGATTTTCCTCTCTCCGTTGCGTCATTGTGAAACACACTTTCCGAAGATTAGATTATTACTGGGGTGGAATTCAATGACAAAGCATCGAATATTTGACATTTTTTACGAAACGTGGCATCGTCGTAATTACATAACGCGTTTCTAAATTTCCTACCGAACTCCATCTCCTCTTCTTCGTTTCGAAATCTAACAATTCTTTCACTTTTTGATTAGTTTTTTGAGTAAAAAACAATGTCATAAGTGAGCGTTTATGGATTTTCCTTTCCCCGTTGCGTCATAGTGAAACACACTTTCCGAAGTTTATATTATTACTGGGGTGAAATTCAATGACAAAGCATCGAATACTTGACTTTTTTAATGAAACGTGGCATCGTCGGAAATACATAACGCGTTTCTTAATTTCCTACCGAACTCCATCTCCTCTTCTTCGTTCCAAGATCTAACAATTCTCCCCCACTTTTCGATTAGTTTTTCTAAGGAAAAAACAAGGTCATGAGTAAGCGTTTATGGATTTTCCTCTCTCCGTTGCGTCATTGTGAAACACTCTTTCCGAAGACTATATTTATACGGAGGTGACATTCAATGACAAAGCATCGAATACTTGACTTTTTTTACGAAACGTGGCATCGTTGGATTTACATAACGCGTTTCTAAATTTCCTACCGAACTCCATCTCCTCTTCTTCGTTTCGAAATCTAACAATTCTCCCCCACTTTTTGATTAGTTTCTTTGAGAAAAAAACAATGTCATAAGTGAGCGTTTATGGATTTTCCTCTCTCCGTTGCGTCATTGTGAAACACACTTTCCGAGGACTATATTATTGAGAATGTAACACATTTAGCGCCAAAGCATCGAAGGCTTGACTTATTTTTCGAAATGTGGCATTGTTTGAATTACATAACGCGTTTCTATATTTCCTACCGAACTCCATCTCCTCTTCTTCGTTTCGGAATCTACCAATTCTCTCACTTTTTGATTAGTTTTTTGAGGAAAAAACAATGTCATACGTGAGCGTTTATGGATTTTCCTCTCTCCGTTGCGTCATTGTGAAACACACTTTACGAAGATTAAATTATTACTGGGGTGGAATTCAATGACAAAGCATCGAATATTTGACTTTTTTAATGAAACGTGGCTTTGTCGGTATTACATAACGCGTTTCTAAATTTTCTACCGAACTCCATCTCCTCTTTTTCGTTTCGAAATCTAACAATTCTCCCCCATTTTTGATTAGTTTTTCTAAGGAAAAAACAAGGTCATGAGTGAGCGTTTATGGATTTTCCTCTCTCCGTTGCGTCTTTGTAAAACACAGTTTGCTAAGATTAAATTATTGCTGGGGTGAAATTCAATGACAAAGCATCGAAGACATGCCTTTTTTTACGAAACGTGGCAACGTCGGAATTATATAACGCTTTTCTAAATTTCCTACCGTACTCCATCTCCTCTTCTCTGTTTCGAAATCTAACAATTCTCTCCCACTTTTGATTAGTTTTTTTGAGGAAAAAACAATGTCATAAGTGAGCGTCTATGGATTTTCCTCTCTCCGTTGCGTCATTGTGAAACACACTTATCGAAGATTATATTATTACGGGGGTGACATTCAATGACAAAGCATCGGTAACTCGACTTTTTTTACGAAACGTGGCATCGTCGGAAATACATAACGCGTTTCTTAATTTCCTACCGAACTCCATCTCCTCTTCTTCGTTTCAAGATCTAACAATTCTCCCCAACTTTTCGATTAGTTTTTCTAAGGAAAAAACAAGGTCATGAGTAAGCGTTTATGGATTTTCCTCTCTCCGTTGCGTCAATGTGAAACACACTTTCCAAAGACTTTATTATTACGGAGGTGACATTCAATGACAAAGCATCGAAGACTTGAATTTTTCACAAAAGTTGGCATTGTCGGAAATACATAACGCGTTTATAAATTTCTCCACGGTTTCGACAACTAACAATTCTCTCCCACTTTTTGATTACTTTTGTTGAGGAAAAAACCATGTCATAAGTGAGCGTTTATGGAAATTCCTCTCTCCGTTGCGTCATTGTGAAACACACTCTTCGAAGATTATATTATTACGGGGGTGACATTCATTGACAAAGCATCGTAGACTTGACTTATTTTACGAAAAGTAGCATTGTCGGAATTACATAACGCGTTTCTAAATGTCCTATCGAATTCCATCTCTCCTTCACCGTTTCGAAATCTAACAATTCTCTCCCACTTTTTGATTACTTCTGTTGAGGAAAAAACAATGTCATAAGTGAGCGTTTATGGATTTCCCTCTCTCCGTTGCGTCATTGTAAAGCACACTTTCCGAAGACTATATTATTACGGAGGTGACATTCAATGACAAAGCATCGAAGACTTGACTGTTTTTACGAAACGAGGCAATGTCGGAATTACATATCGCATTTCTAAATGACCTACCGAATTCCATCTCGTCTTATCCCTTTCGAAAACTAACATTCTCTCCAATTTTTCGATTAGTTTTGTTGAGAAAAAACATGTCATAAGTGAGCTTTCACTATGACTCGACGGACACGCATTTTCGAAGATTATATTATGACGGGGGAATGACACATTCAATGACAAAGCATCGAAGTTTTGAGTTTTCTCACGAAACGTGGCATTATCGGAATTACATAACGTGTTTCCAAATGTCCTACTGAACTCCATCTACCCTTCACATAGTCGTGACGTAACGTTTGATATTATTCGAACCATCGGTGTTTGTGTTTGTGAATACAGCACTATTAGGACCCGATGACATTGTTGTATAGAATTGTATATTTAAGCGGGGTGTGGTGGTTTCCTGAGTCATCGGCTTTTTTTAATATATACAGTGTGTACATTAAGTATGTTGCACTGCTGGTTGAATTTTTATCAAACAAACGTTATTGTACAATACAATACAATATTTACGATGTCATACTACATTGTATTTTCGCTGCTATTTTTCGGATTTTCATCAAATAAAGGACATTGTTTATATAGTACATATATAAAGTAGATGTAATAAGGACGGTAGGATTTTCATCGACATTTTAATTTACAGTATGTAATACGAGAGAACGTTAGGAACTCCGCCGGCGACATAGAAAATTTTTTTGAGCATGCGCACGACTATTTTTTTTTATATAATAAATAATTGTAAGAAGAGAAAGAAATTGTTTGTATTACAAAGTCATCAGAAGAATATAGACAAATTGGAGGAATTTGGTAGACGTGTTCGAGAATTGAGTAAATATATTACATTCTATGGAAATAAGATTGAAGTGATAAGAGGATTGGATCGATTGCGTTTGTTTGAGGAGGAAAAGAGTGTCTTCGAAAATAGAGAACTACCACAAGCATAATATCCACTAAACAGAATAAAACCAACTACAAAATGAATACAACAACAACAACAAAAACGATGGAGCAAGAGATGACATAAACAATGTGTTTGCTATGACATATGTAATTTTAACATCAGTATTTATTGTATAATTGTATAGAATATTGTTAAAAGAAAGTTTAAGTCTCCTTGTAATATAGACATAAATGAGTAACAATGTGTTTCAATCAAACAAATTTTTTAAATATAAATTATTTAAGCAAAAAAAGTTACAATGGTATCATACTTAAAAACCAGTTTCGTAGTCGTTCTACATTAATTTGAGTACAATTGAAAATTCCATCGGCATGGCAAGCCGAAACTTTTTTGAAATTTTCTATGGCGGTGGACGTTCCATCGAATTTGAAGGCATCAACAATGATGTTGGAAATTCCATATTCTTCATATTTCTTTTGTAAAAATTCAGCTTTTCGCTTGCCGCGAACGTAAATATAATCAACATTTATACTTTTCAAAATCTCGTTAAATTTTCAATAATCAACATCCCCACAAGAGTACTTAATTCAATGGATATAACGTTCCAAAAACTTGTTTGTTTTTCGATCTTCATTGTTAAGCAAATGAAACGATAGTGGTGGCGTGAATATGTAGTGTCTATGTTTAAATCCGATTTCGATGGATAGTTCCTTAAGATGAAATGCACCTTCGATAGTGAATTAATTTGTAACTGTCGCGCGCTGTTTCATCATCTCATTATTATATGATTGTTTTGATAATCTCCGTTAGTGGGTAATACTCCAATAAACAATCGTGTATAATTATACAATATGCTCGAGTATTTGCAGGAAATCCTACACGTACTTCAATTTCCACTTTTATATCGACCGTCGATGCTCTCATTCCCTCCTCCTGTTTGGAACAATCTATTACGAAGAGAGCATGATCTTTAAATGCTTTATAGTCCAATGTTGGATGTACCATGCTCGTATTAGTATAACTTCTATAGAATGACGTTTAATTATAATAGGCAAGACTATAGTCGTTCTTTTAAAAATCCATGTTTAATCGTTCGCTGGGCCAGAATTCTCCATTCAAAACTAATCTTACGTTGTTGGTGTTCAAGTGATCAAATTTCGAGATATCGTTTGTCTTCGTGTTGCGTCTATCCTTTTGGAAGCAGATAATAACATATCGAAGTCTCTCGAAAGACGAGCTCGTTTTAACTGACCAATTCTCATTTTTAGCATCTTTCGTTAACGTAGGCAATACACAAAGTTCCCATTTTCTAAACGGAATGAATATTGGTCGATTATTTTTTATTTGCTCCATCATGGGTAATTTGATTTCATCGTTAGGATAGACGTGCTTAACTTTCAACGCCATGCTTTCTATAACAAATTTTATTGTAGTGTTGGATATCGTACCAGTAAAGTTTACTTCATTCTCTATTACAGCATCATTATCATGACGAGAACGAATGAATCGAAAAGTTTGATTTCCATTTGTAATTTTGGTGTAATCATTGAATACGTTGAAAATGTGTTTTAAAGGAATCAACAAATTAAACGATTTATCCACATCATTTAGTAGCAGTTTGTTGGGATAATTCCAGCCATTTCTTTTGATTGTGGATTATAACACATCAAACTTCTTACGGTACTTACTATACCAGGATCTCGTACAAATTCTATTTCCTTTCCACTTTGAATGTAGGAACAAGAATCGAAGAGGAATGCACCTCAATTCGGCGTTAGATAAAAATGTCCTCCGCCAGTTACTTCTAATTTCCCTTTGATTTTAAGTTGAGTTTCATACATGAGAAAAAATGCGTCACTTTGTTGGATGTTAAATTCCACCGAATCGCTGTTATTGAATGATTTCACGTAAGGAACATAAGTGTGAAAATCTTCTTTTCTTATAGACTCTTCATATTGGGGATCTCGATAAAGGTCAAATATCGAAGATATTTTTAAAAGTGGTGGCGGTGGTAGTGGTGTTGTATCATAACGCACGTATTTTCTTTTTTGTGCCATTCTTCAACTTCAATCTGATTGGTTGCAGGAATGCTCGATTTGCAGGTTTAAGCTTCGTTCTTTGGAACGATCTGCAAGATACTAATGTTGTTACAGTTGATGTTGGACTTTTAAAATCGTTGATAAGTAGACACATTTTTTTAGCGTTGCAATAGATGTAAAATTAACGTGCTCTTTTCTCCTAGAAAATTTACAGGTATGAGATCTTGATTCAACACTCTTACAGTGATGTTGGTGATTTCGTTTGTGCAGCTCACAGGTAGATAGATCGGGTTGTTCGGTCGTTCGATGATTGCATAACCAGGATCCACTGTAATTGGGAAACTGAATATTATATGAGCGGGCTCGAAAGCAATACTACAATCGAAGAATAAAGTTGATACTTTACAAATATTAACTGGTAGATCAGAACGATGGACTTTACCAGGATCCAGTATCTTTGTAGGAAATGTCGATGGCGTACTGTCGACTGTAAATTTCACACTGAAGAGTGTTGTTGTTGGGCTCCAAAGATATATCGGCCATATTGGTCATCGCTCTGAATTGATCGATGAGATAAGCTTCAATATCTGAGATTTCGTAGCATCCCGATGGGAAGTTGATGATGAACACTTTCTTACGATCATTCTTATTGTAGAAATAAAATTTATCACCATCGATATTCGGTATAGAATGATACGAGTAAAACCCCAACACACCAATAACGTATTCTTTTTCGGGTTTCAATATTATCGGTGTGGGAGGTGTGAAGGAGAACCCATTTGATGTGGACGTTAAGTTCAACAGCTGAGACATGACTGTTGTTTATGAGTGAAGTATATAAATTTAAATAATAATAATACAATTCAGAGGAGAAAACTTTTATTTTTCCAAAAAATAATTACATGTATGACAGTTGCGTTGTGAGCTCACCGAACCATCGACATGTGTACGTTGATCTGGTCTATTGTAATGCACGAAGCAAGGCAAGCAAATTTGCAAGTTGAAATCTGATCGATATTCTTGTGGTAATTTGTGCCAGTTGTCCAACAACTCCCAAGGTCTAACTCTTTCTACCAAATACTTTAGAGGAATGGTTGTTAATTCAGCACTTGTAAAAGAGGACAATTGTCTTTCACAAACTAACCACGCCACCAATACTTCAGACATTATAGAGGAATTGCAAACACAAATGTCCACAATTAATTTGATTGTAATTTTGGTACTGCTCGTAATTGTAAAATATTTCATTGCCGACAAGTTCTTTCGGTGGCTTCAGATTACCAAATGAATCGAAATATCCAACGCTGTCATTTATCTTTTTATATGCTACCCAATGAATGCCTGGATTTTTAGACACATCAAAATTGAAAATCGCCGATTCACATCGTTGCGGTCCACTTTTCGGCAGAGAATCGCGCATGTAAACATCTCGGAAATATTTTATTTCTAATAATTTGGCAAACTTGATCATAGTCAAACAATGCTCTGTTGGGTAGCTTCAATGGTAGTTTTATTTCAAGAATAATCCATATCCACCTTTACCGTTCTTCCGCAAATACAGTCCTTTACCTATGACATGTTTTCGCCCTCCAAACTTTTGAACAAGAGATTTTGCTGTTCGCAATGCAAACTTCGCTGTATCTGCCAGTGAAGATCCTTTTTTCATGGATTTCCTCACCTTCATCACAACATCATGATGAAAAGATCGTCGCTTCTTCATACCCATTCCCAATTTGCGTTTGACCATGCCGGTGGTAACGAGCCAGGCGGCTGCCTTTTCACCTAGTTTAGCGTATTTCGATTTTACTCGCTCCCAAGCAACGTTTTCTAATGCAAAATCAGCTTTGTGACGATCTGTGAGTGACTTGTTATTCGCCTATGCTATATCGTGATTTTTGCAAGCTGCGTCCAGAGGGTTGACACCTTTATCTCCTCTTAGTAGTCGTTTTTTCAGATGCGTTCCAGCTGTGTGTGTGTGTAAAGTAAAAAAGATTAAATATTGTCGGAAAAATATGAAAAAAAAACTCACGTCCGCAGTATTGATAGCCGGGAAGATGGACCTCAAAAGGCAAATTGTTTATGAACGAATTTAGCACACCTTCACCTTCGTGAATCAACATGAAGACTGACTATCTACTTATGATGGAACCTATAATTATAGCTACATTGATTCAAAAAGTATCATAACATGGAGATTGTTAAGCAAGAGCAGACATTAGCGGAGACGAAAACATGGACCTTTATTACCTGATTCGTTTCGAGCTATCATTTGCGGCCCCAGCGGATGCGGGAAAACGAATATTGTGCTATCCTTGTTGTTCGATGTGAACGGTGTGAAATTTAAGAATGTCTACGTTTATTCTAAGTCTCTATATCAACCAAAATACCGACTGCTCGAAGAAGTTTTGACCGGCGTAAAATGTGTGGGATATTATCCGTTAAGAAAACGATTAAATTGTTATCGCTGCAGAATCCAAACCGAATTCGATTTTCATTTTTGACGACGTATCAAGTGACAAACAACAAACCATTCAAGAATATTTTTCCATGTGTAGACATAAAGCTATCGATGCCTTCTATCTATATCAGACTTATTCGAAAATACCAAAGCAGCTAATACGAGATAACTGCAATATGATTGTCATGTTTAAACAGGATGAAATGAACCTCAACATGCCTTCAACGAACACGTTTCCCCCGACATTTGAAGAATTCAAGAAAATGTGTTCCGAATGTTGGAATGATAAATATGGTGCTTTGGTTATTGTCAAAGATTTTAATTTACATGATGGTAGATATCGCAAAGGATTCGATATGTATTTAAAATTATCCTAATCAATGAATCATTCATTTTACATTATGATGCCACCAGACGTGGATGCTGTGCGAAAACGAAAAATTGCAGATCTGAAACGAATTATTAGGAAAAAGTATTTAAAATTGAACAAAACGAGCATGATGAGACACTAAATAGAATTTTCGAACCCATATCTAGTCCACTCGAAAATATCGTAAATACTACAAAAGAAATTGTGAATACTTCTAAGGAAATTGCATCCAAGACAACATCACCACCACCACCAACCTCAAGCGAATGAAGAAACTGAAGAAACAGTCAACGAGTACTTTGAGCAATATCCTGAAATAAGCTGTCAATGTGTCATAGATTTCTTTAACCAAGATCGGCAATCGATTATTTGTATGTTCCAAAGTATAATGTTAACAACGATCAGTGGAGTTTGGGAAATATTCGCATCAACTTTGACATAAAAAACGGAGATATATTAGTAAAAAAAGATAATAAAGGATGGGATAGAATACCAGCTACTCCAGGTCTTTACCAATTACTTTTCTATGGTTATCCCACATATACCGAAGATGATTTACTTAGATACAAAACATTATTGGAACGAACGAGGAAGGTAGAACCCTAAAAGCTTCACAGCGATGGAAGTATATCAACATTATTAAAAAGTTGTCTATTACAAGACGTAACACTACCACTAGCATTGTGGGTAAAGGTTTACCTGATCACATCGTGAACTATAATGATAAAGATATAGAGTACGTTGTGAACGAGATTGTTGAAAGACTAAGAATGGTAATAGTAATAATAATATATATTAAACAAATTCGATTTTATGCTCATTTCCAAAACGAGCCTCGACAAATTTGGTCGTCGTCAACAACATTCTGATAAAAAGAAGACAAATCTGATAATCGAAGCACGATTAAAAAAAATCGAATTAGCTGAATTGTCATTGAACACAAGTATACAGCAAATAAATGATAAAATAAAATCTCTGGTGAGTAATGTATCAACTCAAAAGTATGTAGATAACGAATAGAATTTATAGAGAGCAACATAAAAAAATTAAAGATGCAATGTATGTAATATATAGGAATTATGATTCAATGTTTGCTACTCTCAATACAAACATTGTACAAATGGCAACAAAAAAATATGTTGATAATGTTGTTTCAAAATCAAATACCACACAGATGCACCAATTCGCACAAACGTATCGTAAAAAAAGTCTAATCAGCTTCAGAGACATAAAGAAATTCAACAAGAACTTTTATGTTTTGGATACGGAAGGTACGGCGTTTGTATTCCCTTTTGATTGTAGAATTGAAAGCTGTAAACACTATGCTTCTGATTGGATTGTTTTATTGAATAATAATATGGAATATCAGTATCATCACTTAAATGGACTTATCATAAAGAACAACGATAAAGTCGAATTTAAATTAGGCAGTAGAGATTATTTTTGCATGGATCTTCTCGTACAATGTAATTTAGATAAATAATCAACCGCAAGCGGTGTAGACGCGGTGTTATTTAGAGGAATAATCAACTAACCGCAAACAAATAAGTCGCCAAGGAAATTTATTTTGTTATTCGGAATAGATATAACAATGTTGCCAAGTTGTTCACTACAAATCATGTCTGCAGTCAGGATTCAACTTGTTAAGGAATTACATAAACCGATTGGACGCAATTATCCTCGCCGACGAACAATAATTAAAGGTCTTGATGACTTATGGCAGATGGATCTAGCTGAAATGATACCTTATGCAAAACATAATAGAGGATTTAAAATGATTTTGGTAGTTATCGATTGTTTTTCGAAATTCGTGTGGACTCGTCCACTCAAGACGAAAACAGCCGAAGAAATAACTCGTGCATTTTCGAGTATTATCAAAGGCGGTAGAATGCCAAAAAATGTACAATCAGATCAAGGAACGGAATTTTACAATACTAAATTTAAAACTCTAATGAAAAAACATAATATCAATCATTATAGTACGTTTAGTACAAAAAAAGCTGCAATTGCAGAAAGAGTTATTAGAACGCTCAAAACGAAACTCTATAAACATTTCAGCTTAATTGGGAAATACAAATGGATCATATTTTACCTCAAAATACAAATGAATACAACAACACGAAACATTCTACTAAATTACGAAAATGCAATAAGACAAGTAAAACACTATTTATTACATAGAGTTTTCAATGTTGTTCGATTTATGGTTGGGTATAGCCTTAGCCCTGTCAGAAATTTTGCACCTGTCATCATTTTATCAACACTTATCGGAGCTGTGGAATCTATCAAAATGTCCTTCAATACTTTCGAATGGGAACATGTCATAGATGCACTGCGTAAGAGTAAGGAGGAGTATTTCAATTCTCCAGATAACAAAAGTCCTATCGATTCTAATCTCTTGTAAGAAGAAGTTGTGGAAATTTTACGTCTTCAAGAGAATTTGCTTCTGTATTACCTTTCTGTTTTAAATAAAGTGAACTTTTGCGATTTTTATTATAATATTGTTAATTTATTAAAGTCATTTGTACCAAATCCAATGTGTGGATTTTCCAATTGTATAGATTTAATGTATGTCGTTTGTGATATTTGTTCTGACAAAAGTTTAATAGGGAGAGCACTTAGAGAGTATCTGTACTATTACAAAATCAATGTAATCAATGATTTAACATTATAAAATTATGAAAATATTCTTTGTTTTATTTAAATATCGAATCCAAGTGTTATTTCAATGAAAACTTCTCTGATGTAGAATCAGTATTAAAGCTAACGTCGAAAGTGAAGGATGCTTCTTCTACTATCTTTAGTTGCAAGTGAAAAAATTGATCTAAGTTATGCCGTGAAATATAAGGAATGATATGGATATTTTAACAAGTCGGAACATGATGTCACAGATATGACATCGATTTTAAGAGATTTTCTAGAGAAATTCAATTTACCTGTAGATGGCACTTTCAATCCTGAGACAATTCAACTATTAGAACGACGTCGGTGTAGTGTCATTATAACTTAAACCAACATTCTGTTGTTCTATGGAATAAATATTGTGAGCATAAGAACGAATAGACTGTTTTGTTATAATTTTATCGGTTTTTTCCTTTAAACATTTCACATAATCATCAAAAGTTATGTTGCTCTTTACGGTTGCAACTTTAACTCCTTTTGATTTTTTAATTACTCTCTGTTCCTCATTCGAAGAATTAATATATAATTTATATGCATACATTTTGGATCTTAATCCTACAAAATGACTTATGATTTTTCCGTTTGCTTCATCTTTCATTAAACCAGGAATTTTTTTTTGACTAATGGAATATCATAAGGATTATTTGGAGCATAAGTGGAGGTGTCAAATTTTGAAATGTGTTTTTTTATAATATATTTATAGATATTTTTATTAGTAATTTCATAAATGAAGCTGTCAGTATCTGTGTACATAAGCTTACAATTCTCAATTCCTACATTTGTTAACATGAAATTGTATTGAAAATCGTACATACAAATTTTTGATATATCTAAAATAACCATACCTATGTATATAGGTTTATTAAATATAGTTTTTCTCAATTCAATTGCCATTAGATCTACATCAAAAATGCTTCTACTTTGAAAACGTGAACTAGAAATCAAATTCTTTGCACCGTATCTTCCCTCATATTTATTTACGATCGATACGACTTTGTGACGTCTAATTTCAACGTACAATCCCAACTATAATCGGATATAGTGTAGTACCAATGTGGATCTAAGCCGTAAATTTCAAAAGCTGTCTGTCTGAAATTTTGCATCACTGTAGCAAGAAGTACAATGTCAGTTTTCATATACAGATCACTATATTCACCTAATGATTTAATATCGAACATCTTCCAAACATTTTGTGCATGTTCATACTTTTCCTTGCTGATTCCTTCATCATTTAATCTATTGTAAAAACATTCGATCGAGGGTAAATTTATTTCATTTAGTTTGTCTACTCTGTCAATATAATCGTGTGGAGATACTCCTTTTCTAGTTAGCAATTCAAAGTGTTCTTTATCCAAATAATGAAATTCCATTTGCAAAATTGAGAAATCGTCTTTGAGCAATAAGGACACCAACTTATCAAGGCTAGCACTCATAAATCTGAAAGAATCTATGAATTTAAATTTAATTTTGGTATCGCTTTCAAATAATGTAAAAGAAATATATTTTTCTTTATTAATTGGAAGTACGTTGACCTTTCCTTTTCGACATATCTCTCTAATCATAAGATATTCATCGTTATTCGTTAGATTATGAAGTAACAGAGGGCATATAAACAGTTTTTTGAAATTTAGATTACAAGCTCTATGACTAAATGGAATCTGCAGAAGAAAATGGTTTCTCACATTTGTGAGAATGAGTTGCTTCCTCTTTATCATTGCTCGTTGTTATGGATTTAATATCTTCAATTTTTGATTCAATAAATTTCACAATTATGGTTAATTCATTTGCAAACCATGTCATACAATCCATTCCACGATAACTTTTATAATAAGAAAGATTATCATCGAAAGTACATTTTACATAGTAACCCACACTGTATGCTATATGTTTTTGATACTTGAAATGTCTTTTTTGTTACATGATTTACACTTCTCTAGCATTGATTCGAAATCACCATAAATTACAAATGGACATTTTTGTTTATATACACAATTTTTAAAATGAACAAAATCGTATTCTGGAAATGACATTTTATACTCATTAATTTCAGCACACAAAAGTGATTGTTTTCTCAATTTTTTTTCGTTTAAAAAATAATTGTGACATCTGTCACAGATGAATTGTTTCCTTTTTTTTTAGAATTTGGAAACAAGTCTAGATAAATGTTTTATCCAAACATAGTGATATTTAATTTCGTCATCATCATCATCACCATCATTATCATCATCATCTTCTTCTTCTTCTTCTTCTACTTCATTATCATGAGTTTTTCGATAATATTTATTTTGTACAATAAGCAAATTAACACGACGTTCTACTTTATTCTTAGTTAATCTTACTGGACAAACAATAAAAGAGGTGCTACTTTTTCCTTTTAATTCTAAAGCATATAAGTTAATTGAAATATTATTCATTTTCTCAAATTTTCTAATATCATTAATTTTCATAGGAACATCTAAATTTTCTACATTAAAAACAGTGCTGTAGTACGGATATGAATATGTTAATTGTTTATTATTTTTTGCTGGATATAAAGAGCTGACTATGCTCAAAAAGAAACATGCTTTATCATTATTTTTAACATTGATACAAGCACGTTTCTTTTCGATTTGTTCAGGTAATTTAATATAAGATGTACCATTACCCATTTCAAATTTATTAATAGCACCTTCCAATAAAATAATTTCAGATAAAGCCCATCCACTATCCTTTTCCTGAAATTCTGACAATTTATTCAAAATATAATCCAATACATGTTCTTTAAACCAATAGAACAAATCTGCACAAAAAGTAGTATTTACTTTAAGCATCGGCATTGAAAGTAAACATTTTTTTATTTTGTTTTTGAATAAACGAGAAATCTGTAATATTTTTATGTTTAATATTAATAATAACTCCAGTTATTATTCTATTTTTGAAAATTGTACTATTATTCTCCCACTTAACCTTTCTAATTTGTTTAATTCCAAAGCCTATATGATGATATTTTGCTTTCAATAAAAATCTTAAATGTTTAAGTAGATCAATTTTATTGAAAATTTTACGCTTTCTTCCTAAGGTAAATTTGAATTTTTTCAATACAAAATGACAAGTTCTGATATGTTTATTAATTAATGTTATATAATATCCTGTATATACCTTTTCTGCAACCTCTTTTAATGTAATGTTTTCCCCCCAGCGGTATGTATAATTTGAAGAAAGTGGAAAAGTGTTTAAGAAAAAAAAACATCATCGTTTTAACTGTTTTTTGGTCTATTATAGGAAATATTGGTTTCCTGTAAAGATGGTAGGTATCGTTCGATATAATTCATCTTAAATTTATCCAGCTCTTATGGGAAATATTATATTATATTATAATTTAAAATGTTTGTAGCTACTTTGCTCAAGATAATAAAATATTTATTATAAAAAAAATAGTCGTGCGCATGCTCAAAAAAATTTTCTATGTCACCGGCGGAGTTCCTAACGCTCGTATTACATACTGTAAATTAAAATGTCGATGAAAATCCTACCGTCCTTATTACATCTTTTTTATATACATACTGTATAAACAATGCCCTTTGTTCGATGAAAATCAGAAAAATAGGAGAGGAGATAAAATGTAGTAGTGTCCTTATGACATCGTACATACTGAATACAATACCGTTTGTTTGATAAAAATCTAAGAAGCACTATCACGTCACGACTATGTGACGTCACGAGTATACACATATTTTCCCTATTACCATTCTTGAACCCGCATTAGATATCTACTTGTTTAGTTTGGCGTCTGGCCGGCGGGGAGTGCTAGTGTCTATAGAATCGTGGTTAATATGGCGTTTGGCCGGCAGAGGGCGCTAGTATCTATAGAATCGTGTCTAGTTGGGCGCCTGGTCGGCGAAGAGCGCTAGTGTCTATAGAATCGTGTTTAGTTTGTTGTGTGGCCGGCAGGGTGCGCAAGTGTATATAGAATTGTGTTTTGTTTGGCTGGCGGGTGCACTAGTGTCTATAGAATCTTGTCTAGTTTGGCGTCTGGCCGGCAGGGGGCGCAAGTGTATATAGAATCGAGTTTAATTTGGCGTCTGGCCGGCAAGGGCCGCTAGTGTCCATAGATACGTGTTTAGTTTGGCGTCGGCCGACAGAGGGCGCTAGTATCTATAGAATCGTGTCTAGTTGGGCACCTGGCCGGCGGAGAGAGCTAGTGCCTATAGAATCATGTTTAGTTTGGTGTCTGGTCATCAGGGGACGCAAGTGTATATAGAATCGTGTTTTGTTTGGCCTCTGGCTGGCGGGGGCACTAGTGTCTGTAGAATCTTGTCTAGTTTGGCGTCTGGCCGGCGGGAGGCGCTAATGTCTATAGAATCGTGTTTAGTTTGGCGTCGGCCGGCAAGGACCCTAGTTCCTATAGAATCGAGTTTAATTTGGCGTCTGGTCGACAGGGAGCGCTAGTGTCTATACAATCGTATTTAGTTTGACGTCTGGCCGGCAGGGGACGCTAGTGTCTATAGAATCAAGTTCAGTTTGGCGTCAGCCGGCAGGGACGCTAGTTCCTATAGAATCGTGTTTAGTTTGGCGTCTGGCAACAGGGGGCGATGGTGTCTATAGAATCGTGTTCAATATGGCATTTGGCCGGCAGGAGTCGCTAATGTCTAAAAAATCGTGGTTTAGTTTGGCGTGTTGACGACAGAGGGCGCTAGTTTGTAGAGAAATTGAACATGATAGAATTTTTATTTACTTCAACTTGCGGCCGCTAGGTACCTTCAGTACGAATATCTCTCGCTAGATGGCGCTAGGTCGTGTATTATATTGGCGATTGGTTGAGAGAGGGCGATAGTGTCTGTAGAATCGTATTTAGCTTGGCGTCTGGCCGGTAGGGGACGCTGGTGTCTATAGAATCGTGTTTAGTTTAGCGTCTGGCGACAGGAAGCGCTAGTGTTTATGGAATCGTGTTTAATATGGCGTTTGGCCGGCGGGAGAAGCTAGTATCTATAGAATCCTGTTAAGTTTGGCATCTGGCCGGCAGGGGTCGCTGATGTGTGTGGAGAAATTAAACACAAATAGTATTTTTCATTTCATTTTCATTTCAAATCATGTTTAGTTTGGCGTCTGGCTGGCAGAGGGCGCTAGTTTCCATAGAAACGTGTTTAGTTTGGCGTCTGGCGATAGCAAGCGCTAGTGTCTATAGAATCCTGTTAAGTTTGGCGTCTGGCCGACAGAGGTCGCTAGTTTGTATAGCAAATGGACGTAAATAAAATTTTTACTTAGTTCAACTTGCGGCCGTTAGGTACTTTCAGTTCGAATATTTCTCGCTTCAAGGCGCTAGGTCCTGTTTCAATTTGGCGATTGGTTGATAGAAGGCGATAGGGTCTATAGAATCGTGTTCAGATTGGCGTCCGGCGAGAGGGGGCGCTAGTGTCTATAGAATCGTGTTTAATATGGAGTTTGGCCGACGAGAGGCGCTAGTGTCATAGAATCGTGTTTAATATGGCGTTTGGCCGACGGATAGATATCAAACCCAAATAGAATTTTTATTTAGTTCAACTTGCGGCCGCTAGAGTAGATATCTAATGCGGGTTCAATAATGGTAATAGAGAAAAAATGTGTATACTCGTGACGTCAAATAGTTGTGACGTGAAAGTCACGGTTCGTGACGTAACGTTTGATACTAATTTTTTTAAATAAAAATTGTCGAGCTGGGAATTCAAACCATCGGTGTTTGTGTTCATATATACAGCAGTCAGTAGTCGCCGACCGATGCCACCATTAAGACACGATGAAAGTGACGTGACTCGTGACGTCACATAGTCGTGACGTGATAGTCGATTCCATCGTTAAGACCCGACGACAGTAATGTATAGAAATGTGTATTTAAGCGGGGCGGAGTGGGTTCCTGAGTCATCGGCATTTTTTTTTAATATACAGTGTCCACATAAAGTATGTTGCACTGCTGGTTGGATTTTTATCAAACAAACGGTATTGTATACAGTATGTACGATGTCATAAGGACACTAGTACATTGTATCTCCGCTGTTATTTGTCGGATTTTCATCGAACAAAGGGCATTCTTTATAAAGTATGTATAAAGAGGACGTAAGGATGTAATAAGGACGGTAGGATTTTCATCGACATTTTAATTTACAGTATGTAATATGAGCGTTAGGAACTCCGCCGGCGACACACAAAATTTTTTTGAGCATGCGCACGACTATTTTTTTTATATAATAAATAATTGTAAGAAGAGAAAGAAATTGTTTGTATTACAAAGTCATCAGAAGAATATAGACAAATTGGAGGAATTTGATAGACGTGTTCGAGAATTGAGTAAAGATATTACATTCTATGGAAATAAGATTGGAGTGATAAGAGGATTGGATCGATTGCGTTTGTTTGAGGAGGAAAAGAGTGTCTTCAAAACTAGAGAACTACCACAAGCATAATATCCACTAAACAGAATAAAACCAACTACAAAATGAATACAACAAAAACAACAACGATGGAGCAAGAGATGAAGGATGACATAAACAATGTGTTTGCTATGACATGTGTAATTTTAACATCAGTATTTATTTTAATATTAAAAATTGTATTGAATATTGTCAAAATAAAGTTTAAGTCTTCTTGTAATATAGACATAAATGAGTATACAATGTGTTTCAATAAAACAAATTTTTTAAATATAATTTATTTAAGCAAAAAAAGTTACAATGGTATCATACTTAAAAACCAGTTCCGTAGTCATTCTACATTAAATTGAGTACAACTGAAAATTCCTTCGGCATGGCAAGCCGAAACTTTTTTGAAATTTTCTATGGCGGTGGACGTTCCATCGAATTTGTAGACATCAACAATGACAGTGGAAATTCCATATTCTTCATATTTCTTTTGTAAAAATCCAGCTTTTTGATTGCAGCGAACGTAAAAATAATCCACATTTATACCTTTCAAAATCTCGTTAAATTTTGAATAATCAACATCCCCAATAGAGTTCTTAATTCCATGGATATAACGTTCCAAAAACTTGATTGTTTTTCGATCTTCATTGTTAAGCAAATGAAACGATAGTGGTGGCGTGAAAATGTAGTGTCTATGTTTAAATCCGATTTCGATGGATAGTTCCTTATGAACCTACGATGCACCTTCGATAGTGAAGCCTTGAATGTCAATGAATGCTACTCTCATTGTAGTTTATTTGTAACTGTCGCGCGCTGTTTCAGCATCTCACTATTATATGATCGTTTTGATAATTTAATTTAATTGGTAATACTCCAAACAATCATGTACAATTATAAAATATGCTCTGGTGTTCGCAGGAATTCCTACACCTACTTCAATTTCCACTTTTATATCGACCGTCGATGCTTTCATTCCCTCCTCTTGTTTGGACCAGTCTATTACAAAGCGACCATGATCTTTGAATGCTTCATAGTCCAATGTCGGATGTACTATGCTCGTATTAGTATAATTTCTATAGAATGACGTTTAATTATAATAGGCAAGACTATAGTCGTTCTTTTAAAAATCCTTGTTTAATCGTTCGCTGGGCCAGAATTCTCCATTCAAAGCCAATCTTACGTTGTTGGTGTTCAAGTAATCAAATTTCAAGACATCGTTTGTCTTCGTGTTGCGTCTATCCTTTTGGAAGCAGATAATAACATATCGAGGTGTCTCGACAGACGAGCTCGTTTTAACTGACCAAATCTCATTTTTAGCATCTTTCGTTAACGTAGGCAATACACAAAGTTCCCATTTTCTAAACGAAATGAATATTGGTCGATTACTTTTTATTTTCTCCATCATGCGTAATTTGATTTCATAGTTAGGATAGACGTGCTTAACTTTCAACGCCATGCTATCTATAACAAATTTTATTGTAGTGTTGGATATCGTACCAGCAATGTTTTACTTCATTCACTATTACAGCATCATCATCATGACGAGAACGAATGAATCGAAAAGTTTGTTTTCCATATGTAATTTTGGTGTAATCATTGAAAACGTTGAAAATATGTTTTAAAGGAATAAACAAATTAAACGATTTATCCACATCATTTATTAGCGGTTTGTTGGGATAATTCCAGTCGGCTACAGCCATTAGTAGATATCTAATGCGGGTTCAAGAATGGTAATAGGAAAAATATGTGTATACTCGTGACGTCACATAGTTGTGACGTGATAGACGTGACGTACCGTTTGATGTTAATTTTTTTTATATAAAAATTGTCGAGCTGGGGAATTCGAACCATCCGTGCTTGTGATCGTATATACAGCAGCGCCGACCTTATTAATGCCACCATTAAGACACGATGAAAGTTATGTATAGAATAAAATATCGTATACCACCCGTATCAAAATTACCGAAATTAATGACAACTTTGTTTGATAAGAAAGAATATATATTACACTATAGAAATTTGAAGCAAGCATTGGAACATGGATTGATTTAAAAAAAATTCATAAAATTCTTCAATTTAAACAATCAAAATGGCTGAAGCCCTACATTGATTTAAATACTAGTTTAAGAGCAGCAACTACCAACGATTTTATGAGGGAAGATATGGTGCAAAGAATTTGATTTCTAGTCCACGTTTTCAAAGTAGAAGCATTTTTGATGTAGATCTAATGGCAATTGAATTGAGAAAAACTGAAGTAATATTTAATAAACCTATATACAGAGGTATGGTTATTTTAGATATATCAAAAATTTGTATGTATGATTTTCAATACAATTTCATGTTACCAAATGTAGAAATTAAGAATTGTTAGCTTATGTACAGAGACACTGACAGCTTCATTTATGAAATTACTAATAAAAATATATATAAAAATATTATAACAAACACATTTCAAAATTTGAATTCTCCAATTATGCTCCAAATAATCCTTATGATATTCCATTTGTCGATAAAAAAATTCGTGGTTTAATGAAAGATGAAGCAAACGGAAAAATCATAAGTCATTTTGTAGGATTAAGATCCAAAATGTATGCATATAAATTATAATATATATATGCATATAATTCTTCGAATGAGGAACAGAGAGTAATTAAAAAATCAAAAGGAGTTAAAGTTGCAACCGTAAAGAACAAAATAACCTTTGATGATTATGTGAAATGTTTAAAGGAAAAAACCGATAAAATTATAACACAACAGTCTATTCGTTCTTATGCTCACAATATTTATTCCATAGAACAACAGAATGTTGGTTTAAGTTATAATGATCATAAACGTCAATTACTTTCTTCATCATTTGATACATTGCCGTGGGGTCATTATAGAAATTGGTTTGTTTCAGATAATGGTTTTTGTTCCTTCACTTCAAGATATTAGCATTAAGGAAATGTGTAAAAATGTTAATAGTATTTTAGAATTTGCAAATCAAAATTTATTACCTCATACGCTTACTTATAAGGTTATGTTAACATATAGCGAGCACAGATGGAACTTTTTATTTAACAATTCCAGAAGAGTCACTAACAATCATATTTATTGTTTAGAAAACATTAAAGACTCGCAATATATACCAAATATTTTGCGTAATTGTGTAATTGATGAATCAATTGAAAAGATATTGTGTTTGGTTCCATTACTATTATGTGAAAAATTTAAATTTAGTGCTATGTCAACGTTGTTTTCGACAACTCGAATACATTTTAGACAAAAATAATATGAATTTCAAATTACATGTTATAAGAGATCATTATTATCGCGTTTATGCTACCGAAGATTTTGATACATTATATGGTTCAAAATTTTCGTGGTGTCAAAATGAATTCAATCGAGTGTTATTTATGATAAAAACTCATAAACAATGTGATAGGAATCTTCATCGTTTGGAAAATTAAATTTGCAGATTTGTCGCTGATAACGAAGATGATAGTTTTTTATTTGTTTTTTATTTGATAAATTATATTTGCATAAAATTTATTTTTTTTTGTTCTGTAATACTGCAAATTGACTAAACCTATAAATAATGTATAGTTCAAACTTACTATATATATATATATATATATATATATATATATATATATATATATATATATATATATATATATATATATATATATATGTTGAAAGTTATGGATAGGTAATGGTGATTATTAGGTTTTATATTTATAAATGAAATACACAGTGGTTAACATTCATATATTAAGTCTTTATTTAAAAGACTACGTTTTCGAGAAGCGTCCTCACGCTTGAAAGAGTCGGTTTGTACTAACTAAAAAACTAATAATAAAATATTTACAATGAGGTCTAAGCCTCTCCTTAAGAATCGTAAAATTACAGATGTTTTACTAAAATATATGCATTACTCCGAAAAGTAAAAAAGGTCCTTTGTGTGACCCATGTGTCCGGGGTCATAAAACAGAGGTACGACTTACTTTTCCTTTTCTAAAATATTTTTCAACTAAATGTTAAGTTTCCTTAAACATAAAATCTAAGCATAATGTTAGAATACTAAAATAAAAAATAATTTGTAAAATAGGATTCAATTTTGCTCAGAGAAATTCAACACGCCCCCTCAAAAATGAATCCCTTACATAAAAACAAACTTGTAAAAATACAGTCTACATAATAATATTTTACAACTAAAATCCTAAGTATTAAGTACTCCATACATTTCTTACAATATTATCTTTACTTGAATAAAAACCGTAATGACCCTTCTCTCAACGTAGTCCATCAACTTATATGACTCTACCTGGTCCAACATTTGTTGCTTAAGGGTTTAAGGGAAAACCCAACATCTTATGGGAAAACCTTACCAGACCAATTTACAATAGTGTTACAAAAAAACCCCTTTAAAAAAACCATTTCAAGTCCATTTTTGTTCTGAACTCCATAAATTTTGCACCTGTCAGTGATTTAGTCAATACATCGGCTATCTGCTGATCTGTAGGCATATAAATTAATTTGATTAGTCCCTTTTCTACTTTATCACGAGAATAGTGATATTTTATATCGATATGTTTCGATCTTTTGTGACTTGATGGATTATTTGCAATACTTATGCATCCATTGTTATCTTCATATATTATTATAGGACCTGATATAATTATTTTTATACTCTCTGCTAGTGATCGCAACCACAGAGCTTCTCGTGCAGCCTCATACAAAGCCATATATTCAGCTTCTGGAGTAGAGCCTGCCACGGAAGTCTGCCGCTTCGTAGCCCAACAGATAGTACAATTTTCGTATAATTTAAAAAGATAACCCGTCGTACTTTTTCTATCATTAATATCACCCGCCCAATCAGCATCAGCATATCCACTTATTATATTTTTATAATGACTTCTAGTATATACTAATTGTGCCCTTTAAATATCTTAAGATTCTTTTTAAATATTGCCATAATTTAATATTATTTTTGTTCATATATCTACTAACAATATTGACTGAAAAACTCAGATCTGGGCGAGTACAAATCATTAAATACATCAAACAACCAATAATACTTCGACATGGCTTATTACAATTTTTATCTAAATTTAAAGCTTCATAATCTATTTTGTTTTCAAGAGGACTATTTTCTGGATCACAATCTTGCATCTGATCCTTTCACTCCTCCGACGACTGGCGTCAAAATCACTACTTTCTATTTCTAATCTTGGAAATTTATTTCTGGGATCACAGAGTACATCCGATTTCTCATTATCAGATTCATTACCTGGTTTATCATTACCAGTTTTACATACACTATCTGATTTCTCAATATCAGATACATTATCTGATTTATCATCATCAGATTTATATACACTATCTGATTTCTCAATATTAGATTTATTGAAACTATCTGGTTCATCATTACCAGATTTATTTTCCATCACTGAAACTTCAAATGAATCAGTTTCATCTGCGGAACCCTTATTTGTTCTGTCAGATTTTATACCTGGCCGAGACACCATATAATTTGTCTCGTCCACAATAACATCCCTTACAACGGCATGTTTATGAGATTGTACATCCCATACTCTGTAACCATTTGGTTCATAACCAACCAGTACACCTTTCCAAGATTTATTATCGAATTTAGTTTTATTGAGTTTATCATGTACATATACAGTAGAACCAAATACTTTTAAATATTTAAACAAAGGCTTTTTGCTATGCCACAACTCATAAGGTGTCTTCATTATTTATAATGCTCTACTCGGAATAATATTTATCAAGTAAGTTGCTGTTAAAACTGCATCACCCCAGAAAACTTTATCTAAACAAGATCCAGCTATCATTCACCGAGCTTTTTCTGTAATTTAATTGAGGAATTCGCGGAACTGTTAAATGATAAGTTATGCCTTTATTTTTACAGTAATCTTTCATATCATTTGATAAATATTCTCTACCGTTATCTATGTATAAATAATTTAATTTGAGATTGAAATGTGATTCACTTTTCGCGACAAAATCTTTAAATACTGAAAACACCTCTGATTTATGATTAAGCAAATATACTACACAATAATGAGTATAATGATCAAGAAATAAGACAAAATAATTTTTATCATTTAGTGCCGTCGGAGTGATTGGACCACATACATCAGAATGTACAATAAACAATGGTCTTCTTACATGATCTCGATTTTTAACTTTATTGAAAGGTAATCGAGTTTGCTTGCCATTAATACAAGCTTCACATATCTTATCAATCGGATTAATTTCTTTTATTTCTTCGAAATCGTCTATCATATTATGTATCTTTAATTTTACAAATTTATCCTTACTTATATGACCTAATCTCTTATGCCAAATGTCATAATTTATTTTCTTATTGTCGAGTATTTTGACGAGACAGAATTTATTTCGTAATTTTCAATAGTAAAGTTTATTTGCGTCAAACTATTTAGTGGCTTACCTTGCATGATAAGTGTACCATTTTTACTTATCTTACATGCTGATCGAACAAGATGACCATGCCTGACTTTTGGAGCTTGGAAACCGACAGTAGATTGTATGGGACTTCTGGACTGTAAAGAACTTCTCCAATTGTCACCTTTACGTCTTTGTTGGTTGTCACATTAATTGAACATCGTTTGGTTGCCAAAATTTTAATTGGTGTTTCAAGTGGCTCAAATGTTCTGGCGATGTCTTCTCTGTTTATAATATGATCGGATGCTCCGGAATCTAGCAAGAAAACAATTTTATTTTGATTTGTTTCAATTAATTTATTTCCACCAGCCATAAAAGTGATAGCTTGCGAATTCGGTTCCACTGATTGAGCAATTTGAGCAGCCTTAGTTGTTTTTCGTTCGTTGTACTCTTGGTTTTTCTTAAAGTAAATGCAATCTCTTCTTTTGTCCTATGCGGCCACACTGATAGCATTTTGTTTTATTTTAACTTTTAAAAGAGTTTTTAAAATTCTTGGATGGTTTGGGACCATTCTTAAATTTTGATTTTTCATTATAATTTGATCTCCGGAAGGGAAACTTCTTTTCACTCGATTTATCACTATTTTCGGCAACTAATATTTTTGTACTAGTATCACGATTTTGTCCTTTCACTTTAATTTCGTGATTCAATAAACGCGATTTTACAAAGTCTAAATCTAGTTGATCTTCACGTAATGTTTCGATTGCAATAGATACTGCTTCATACGATGATGGAAGTGTTTTTAATAAACTAAGTACTTTACCTGCTTCATCTATTATTGATCCAGACGCTAGCAGATCATTTACGTACGTATCAAAAATTGAAAAGTGTTCTCTTAGTGGCATATCAGGCGCTAATTTTAATTCTGAAAGTCTTTGATTTATCATCATTTGTGTTGGAAGACTTTTTCGATCATATACAGAATATAATTTTTCAAAAATATTCTTAGCATATGTCACATCCGTAAAATGAAGCAGCGAGTCCGCCAAAAGCGAACCGACAATACTATGGGCAACGTCATTCTTTTTATTCCATTTATCATTTGGAAACACAGGAATTTCTTCGTCAATAATGCTGAGTATATGGTGCTCATTCAACAGTAGGCGCACTCTCTTCTTCCAAATACTATAATTCTGTCCATTAAAAGGAGTTATTCCTCTTTGCGAATTTAAGTTCGAATTTGTCATTGTGTCGAATTATCTCAATTTACTCACAATAAAATAATTCACTTAATATATCTTCTGTTTAAAATATTTTTATACTCACACTACAATTATCACTTAATTGTGGAATGTCTAACAAATACTTTTACAAGTTTGATTTCGATCACAAATTATTATTTAAGTTCACTATTTTCACGATTTAATTATTCACGTTATCTGGGCCCATAACCTGTTGAAAGTTATGAATAGGTAATCGTGATTATTAGGTTTTATATTTATAAATGAAATACACAGTGGTTAACATTCATATATTAAGTCTTTATTTAAAAGACTACGTTTTCGAGAAGCGTCCTCACGCTTGAAAGAGTCGGTTTGTACTAACTGAAAAACTAATAATAAAATATTTACAATGAGGTCTAAGCCTCTCCTTAAGAATCGTAAAATTACAGATGTTTTACTAAAGTATATGCATTACTCCGAAAAGTAAAAAGAGTCCTTTGTGTGACCCATGTGTCCGGGGTCATAAAACAGAGGTAGGACTTACTTTTCCTTTTCTAAAATATCTTTCAACTAAATGTTAAGTTTCCTTAAACATAAAATCTAAGCATAATGTTAAAATACTAAAATAAAAAAATAATTTCTAAAATAGGATTCAATTTTGCTCAGAGAAATTCAACATTATTTTTTGATTTGCCATCGACTCAAATCGGATCCCTTTCAAAGCAGATAGTTTTTCTAAGCTTTCAAGGAAATCTGTAAAGACCCGTTGACGCCAGCGCTTTTGATCAGGAGTCAGATTTTTGTTTCTTTATTTATAACACCATAAGGATGTTCATCCGACGATCTGCACGTACAATTTGATTGATTGTTTCCGGAGTTGAAACAGTCACTGGACGATCTGGGTACCGGTCATCTTCAGCAACAAAAGAATGTTTACAATTTGTACATCGTTTTATACAATGTTTTAATATCTTTCCTTCAATTTGACAATTACATCTCCTTTGAATATCGTGATGTCAATTCGACTAGCGCCGTCTATTAATCAGTAGAAGAAAATAGAAAAACTATATTTTATATGTATAACAATTTTCGACCTGTTCTACGCACTTCCGAAACACCGCCATATTGCCATGCAATCATATTGTTGTTTTGAAAATAATAACCTAGACAGTTATATTATTTTAAATTATTAAGCTCAAACTCAAATTTTATATTTTCTTAAATCAAACATTGAGTGACGTGAAAAAAAAACAAACAAACAATAAATGAATGTAATTTTGTCATCATAGCATCCAACATTTAAATCCGCGCAGTCTTGTGATTGGCTGCATTTCCAATAAGGTGGCGATTTGGAAGGATTTTTCATTGGTCATGCGCGAGAACACACCTTGTCTCTATACACCATGATTTTTATGATAAACCATTTTAATTTGAAAGCAATATGGTGCGTGTTGTTGTAGAATTTAGTTAATTTCGCATTTACACAGGAAAACAAAAATAATCAATCTTCATATTGAAAACATAAATTTGATAACGTTCATTGCTTTAATAGCTAACTGATGGGGTTTATATTTGTCATATTAGGGTATAAAAAGTAGAATGAAATTGTGGTAAAAATTTTATTTAAAAAAATCAGGGAAAAGTATTCATAAATTCGTTGCAAAATGACAAAACGTAAACACGAAAAAGACATCCTACCGGATTTTCGTTATATAAATACTTTCAACGCGGATTAAAATAATAAATATGACAGAATATGAAGGCTGTAAAGCTTTTAGGAGGAAAATCCGTTGATAGTTTTCCTAATTGAACAGATTTTTATGAAACACGAGAGATATTATTTGGTCCAAGTCTTTTTTCTTACATTCAGATTCAATATATAAGGATCGTTCATTTTTGTGGTGTGTTTTGACACGATCTGTAGTATGGCCGCTCATTACAGAGAGTAATCACGTGCATAGTGCACGAGAGAGAAATTGTAAGCCTGAATCACAACATACACAACACTAAAAGGCATTTAGTGGCAAATTTGAATTGAATTTTAAATGCTTTTTTCAAACTAACATTTCTATTTGAAATACTTTATTTTAATATCATATTATATTCAGTTTCATTGGCAGATATAGTGTTGAATTTGTACAAAGTGATTAAAGTGATGAAATGGTAAGTGACTTGAAAGTTCTTATTTAAAAACTGGTAAGACAATAATTGGAAATAATTATGGAAACATGACATTGCTAAAGTTATTTTTTTCAGACTAGTATGAGATTTTCAAGGAAAGTCACCTAAAATACTTAAGAAACTATATGATTTTAAATCAAATATTGTTGAGCAACTACCAATTATTTTGAATAAGAGTAAATTTATTGGGAAAGTTGATATTTAGAGAAATATCAACTCACTGGCAACATTTTTCATCAATTCATTGTAAACTACAAGTTACTTATTCTTCACAATTGAAGAATGTAACCAAGCAAAAATTACTCAATAAATTATTTTCTTACCTCAGAAATATGAATGGGTCAGAACAATACAAGGATCTTTTCTATCACATATTTATTGTGCAGAAATACCAAAGTTGCAATTCCATAAGGTAGGCACTCCAAAGCTACTAAAGTTTCCCATGTGAATCCATCCAAACGCTCCTATTATATCAATCATTATATATAGGTAAATATTTTAAAAAAATGTTGTTGGGGATTGTTTTATCAAATTTCCAAAAATTTTACCTAAATGATAAGATCACTGCAAAAATCTTCAAAACCGGGTGGATGCGGCTCTCTAATTGTTGCTTCAATTAGGTAATTCTGTTTTTGTAAATGGACATTAACAGACATTACAATACAAACTTCCAGGCCCAGTTCAGATCAATTGGTGAATATGTTAGAGTATGTACAATTCTTTTTTATTAGAGGCCATTTTGGTAAATAAGAAATCACGCTCCTTTACCTAAAAATAAGTTAATTGTAAACTACTTCCAGTGTTGGTGTAGTGCCTATACCATTTAGCTTGTTTAAATCATATTCATCAACATAAAACATTGTGTTGTGTACGTGAGCATTTTCAAATATACAAGTACGTATAGGTACTATATTAAGTTCAAAACTCTGACATCAATAAGATGATGATTTTGATGGCAAAATCAGATGAAAGAATACGACATGCAATATCAAATTACTTAGTTAAAGGTGTACAAAATGTGAGAAATAATTGTACATACCTACTATAAGAATCAAAATTTAAAAAATATATACCTTTTCAGTAAAAATTTACTTCATTACTTAAACTGTATTCACCTAATCTTCACGTATAAAACTTAAACATAAGTAAGTTTTCCAACTAGATACCAATTCCGTTCCTATCATTATAATGAATTCCGAAGTTCCTTTGTTTGAAACTTTGGTTTACTTTGACCTTGGACAAATGAAAATAATAAACCCAGCTGACATGTTTGAATATAATTGAAGCCAACTTACAGTAAACCTCAATGTTGTCAAATTTTACAATTTATTTGTTTATTATCTGGATGCATGTTACGTTTCAAAAATATTTATTTATACATCGTAATATTATTAAAAATCAATAAGAATCTGGCCCTAGTTCTCACTAAATTTGGTTAATTGACAATATTCCCCACAATTGATCTAAACAAAGATGAAGAAAATAATTTTGGCCAGAATGTTTATGAAAAAATATAAGCTAGGCAACATTGCTATGTAACTGTATTCGTTTATGCTTTTGTTTTATCTAGCATAGAACGTTTGAATGAAATAATATCAAATACTAGTTTTATTTGAATACAAATTTACTATAGACATGTACCAACAAATCTTCGAATCAGCAAATACTTCGAAACATAAAACACACTGAAGTAGCAGTAGAACAAAATATGTAATTTGATCCATTTGGTCGAAAGATACAAAAAACTACAGGTAGAAGTGATATATACAATATCAACGGTTTTTGGTATTTGTAATAACTGCAAATTATCAAAGGATTATTTCTTAAAAGAAAGACTACCATTACTCTGACTGAATTAGAACAACTTTCAAATTCAGTGGTAAGTTCAATAATTCTCATCTTGTACTGGATACTGTAAACAATTTGAAATTTTCATTATTATAATTATTTTCTAGTTCATGCTCTTTGAAAGATAGCAAATAAATGCTCTCAAATTTTTTCGATAATAATATAATGGGGAATTCTCCTATAACCAAAGTCATGTTAGATTATTACAAATAATGAAAGTTCAACGAATTTTAGACGACCCATATTCGGTCCTTTTGTAAAAAAGAAATGTCTACCCTGATAAATTTGATAAAAAAGATTGGACATTTAATTTTTAAAGCGTTTTGTTTCTAGTTCAATATTTGGCAACCTCGCATAGGTGTGATACTTGTTCTCAATTCTAATTGGTTGAATAACGTAGGTAGACGTGATTATATCTGTAATCTGATTGGTCATTTGATTATTTACTTTGTCTTTCCTTTTCTGTTCTTTTAAAACGACAAAGAAAGCAAGCAAGCCCTGTATTTTAATAAACATATAAATATACCCTAAAGTTTTTGTTTACATATTTGTTGATGAATTTTGTAGTTATCAAAGTGAAAGATTGAAAATAGTTGTGTAATACTGTGAAAATGGCTAAAGTTGAAACTGATTTTATTAAAGCTGATTCAAGCAATTTACCCCGTGTTACTTCAGAAATGATAGCAAATTATTTTGTTGAAAATGCAAACTATATAAGTGTGCAATCACGTGGAAAAAAACACATGAGGTAAGAAATCATTTTTAATATAGCATATTAAAATATTTAATAAACTTAGTATTTTTAGTTTATTTGCAAATAAATACCTTTTTCATATACTGAATGTTTTTTAATTTGGTTTTAGATCAGCAAGACAATCATATGGAGATTCTGCCATTGGATATGTGCAATTAAAAAGGAACAATAATTTTGTTTGATCAAAGCAAAAATAACGCCAGAAGATAAAGTACATTCAAAAGCTTATGATGTAAATGTCATAGTAAATGAGAATGAGAATATAATTAATCTATGTGAATATGCAGTGTTGTTTTATAACTATATCTATACAACAAAAAATTGCTAACAATAATTTATTCATACTGCTTAAGTTATTTAAACAACTTTTTTTATAAACATTGATTGTATTGATTAAATCTGAATAATGTTTATGTATAAGAAACTCGCTTGAAGAACAGCAAGTGCACGGAGGTAAACGTATCAATAATATGGGAGCTCAACAAGATTTGAAATTTTTATAAAAAAATTCATGTATATCTTATATGAAAGAATAATCTAAATCCCTTCAATTTCAAACACATATATAAACATTTTTCTTCAAAACAATTAGAAAACACAATCAAGATTTTTATTTCACCAAAGGGTTTGTGATAACCTTTTCAGAATGTAAATAAATGATTTTGTTAATGTAAAATGATCGGTTAAACTTACATTCTGGTCCACATTTCTTAGAAGCACATTTTAAGTATTCTCCAAAGCAACCATGGCATCTTAAATTCAAGCAGTCACAAAAATCTATTTCTAATTTATTTTTTATAAGATGTTGACGGCATTGCCGCGACAAACGGGATTGATGTTCTTCGTGGAAGAATATCGTTATTTTTCTGCAATTTGTTCTCTAGTGTCTCTGGATGGCGATAGACTTGCGGAACCATATCGAAATGTTTTTTTTCATTTACTTCAATCGGTGTCTTATACTATACTATATCGGTAAAATTGCGGAATATGTTGTCGCCATAAGTCGCCATGATCTTTCTCTATTTATATCAGTTTGTGGAAAATTTTGACTGGATGCTGTAGGTCTGACGGATTTAAATCGGATTAATCTTTTTCTTAAAAACATCTTGTAAGATTTTTCAGTTTGTGGTTTTGTTGTAAGTGAATATAGATATATTTTCGAGATCAAATCTTACTTTCTTCTTTTTTGGAGGGCTAACGTTTTCATTTAGTGCTCTGACTGACACTGGATATTGACGGTATTGCGGAATTATACTGATACATCTTAACTAGACATGATTTTTTCCTTGGAGGTTTATCGTTATTTTCCTAAATAAAAATATTTTCAAGACCAAGAAAATAATTTTGATGAAAAAGTTTATGAAAATATATAAGCATTTTTGAATGTCTAGATATTGTTCAAGTGACGTATTAGTCTTAGTTTTAATTTTTAGAAAAGCTTTTTATATTTCCCTATTCCAGTCATATTGTTAAATTAGTTACTTACAAAACTCTACAGAATAGGATACTCAAAAATTGTTTATCGACTCTGGAATAAAATTGAAATACATGGAGATGTGGAATTCGGTGAATAATATAAAGCTAAAATCATTACTCGGATGTTGAAAGATTATGAGGAAAGCAGTAGTCAAAAACAAGATGAAAGTAATGTGAAGAAGAGCCATGATGAGGAAAATGATGCTGAAAACAAAAAACAAGAAACAGAAAAATGTAAAATAAAGAAAGAAATAACAAGAAATAAGGAAATCAAAAAGATAAAATTATGCCCCATCGCGTCATTTTACAACAAAAACAATCATATTTCATTAACAAGCCCCAACAATCTTGACAGCACTTTCATTCATTTCATCGCACAGAATGGCAAAAAGTCGGGATTGCTTAGGCTGCGGCTTTATGAAATTTACAACCTTCACTGTATTATCAAGCGCCGCTGGCTAAATTCTTTTTATGTTCAAGGTCAAATGCCTTTAACTTTATAGTTAATCTGCAGTTTTGTCATTTTTTAGTTTTATGCAAAAAATAGATTAGATAGTTACATATTTTTATCGTAGTCCTACGTCACAATCGTTGTGAAGAAGTGATTCATGAGTAAAAATGCAAATAAAATTTGAATACTTTCTTTTTTTGGCCTACAGTATCTTATAGAAATAGCAACTGTTTATTGCATAGAGATTTGGTGTGCGTGGTATATTTATAATAAAGCAATGTTTGTACGTGTTGAGTGTAATATTTTATCTACGTCGTTAATTAAAAAAACATTCGCTATCAGAAACTAGGGACGAACATCCTAGTTAATCCTCTAATGAGCTATCAGTATCCTCGCTGTTTTTGTCTTCACTTTCTTCCGATGAACCCGTGTTTACTGTAAATATTAAGTGATCTAGAGTGTGGTCTAAGATGTGCTCTTTTTGTATAAGGTCATTCTCATATTTTTTAACATGTTGGCAAATATTATACCACTCTTGTTCCGATACCTCCTCATATTTTTGCCTAGCGAGTGCCGTTGTATTGTGCGCAACTACCCAATTTTTTACTAATGCCCAGATTTTTTCGATCGGGTTTAGTTCTGGATGATAAGGAGGTAAATGTAGTACACGGTGCCCATGTTGTTGTAACAGTTCGTCTAGTTTGTACTTTATGGGGAAGCGAAATTTTCTCAATAAAGTTTGTTGAAAAAATCCTATTTTTTAAATTTAAATAAATTTCCAAAAAAAATTAAATTATATTGTCTTAAAGCGTCATAAATATGAGTAATTTTTATGCCCCTTTCCGTCAATTTGATGCCCAATTCCATTTGGCACAAAAATTTCATAAATATAACTAAATTCATTATTCAACTATCAAGCCGATAATTTTTCTTATGTCCAAGTCAAACAATTTTATTTATTTTTCAATAAATTCCAATGAAAAAACTTGAAAATAGTAAATTGAGGAAATTTCGACTGGGAAAATGTGAAAACCAACCTGGAAAAATCGGGAGCTGACGAGTACTTGATTTTCAATTTCTACTGAACACCTATTTCAAGAAAAGTAAACAAGGAATTTCACATAGCAAGACTAAAAGACAAAATAGAAACTATTACAAATAACTGTATACCTTGTATATTATGGAATAAAAAGGAAGGAAAGAAAGAATGAATGCTTCATACTATAACAAAATCAATCACGACGAAAGAAGTGACATGTTGTCTTGAAAAATAGCGTAAAATATATCACCTCGTCCTGTACGAAAGAAAGAAGGAATGCTTCATCCTAAAATCAACAAACCCAATCACGACGAAAGAAATGACATGTTGTCTTGAAAAATAGCGTAAAATAAATCACCTCGTCCTGTAAGAAAGAAAGAAGGAATGCTTCATCCTAAAATCAACAAAACCAATCACGACGAAAGAAGTGATATGTTGTCAGCGTAAAATATTTGGAAGCCCGTCAAGGATAATATCTGACAGAGGATCCGCGTTCCGTTCTGAAGAATCCGAATTATATTGCCGAGAAGAAAATATGAAACATGCGTCAACAACTTGTGGAGTCCCACGAGGTAATGGACAAGTGGAAAGGGTCCCTTAGGACCCTTATACCAGTCTTAACAAAACTCAGTTTGGAAGAGCCAGGAAAATGGTACAAATACGTTTACAAAGTACAGACTGCCTCGAATTCGACATATCAGCGAAGCATAACTACCACACCCTTTGAAGTATATACATCTGATCCAAAATTAAAGAAAAAATTTTTAGATCCTCACGAAATTGTTAAGGTTAAAGAAGATGATAGATATGACGTTGTTAAAATCGGAGATCACGAGGGACCCAATCGAACGACAACATGCGCTGAATATATAAATCCATGGGTCAGCTATGAAAGAGACGATTCCGAGGCGGATTCTGAGCAGAATGGCCCAATGTAGGATCGAGATTATTGCTCTATTCCATCCTACGGCGAGGCGCAAATTCTGTAATAACAGTGTTTTCTTTCTAACGGCGTTTTAAGCAGAAAAGAACCCTAGACAACCAAGAAATTCCTTTAGTTATTTATTGCGTTATGCAGTTCTGTGGTGATACTAGGATGTATTGAAAAATTCTCAGCCTACTATAGAACCAAACAAAATTTCAATGTCAAAATGTTTTATTACGCAACCAGACCTCCACACATTTTATTACCTCCTCGTTGGAAGAAAATTTACGACCTATTGAACTTTTTTTAAGTTGAGTGGTCAGTAGTGTCGAATAGTAATCTCCAGTTATTGTTCTACCCTTATTAAAAAAATCAATCATGATTACTCCATGGCAATCCCAACAAACTGGAGCAAGAACTTTTCCAGCACATTTTTGGACACGAAACTCTTTAGGTCTGGGAAAACCAAAGTGTCGTCATTCCATCCATTGTTGCTTTGTTGTCATAAGCTGTATCGATATTTTCGAGGACTGACACAGGGCTGGCCTTCCCGACCGGTCATCATCTTCAATGGAAAATTTACCTCGTAAATCTGCTCACCTCTTAACGCTTCTGAATACAGGTACTTGATGATGGCTCGATACTCCAATTTTTCGATTTTCACAATTTCGGTGGACATATGTTTTCTTTCAATTTATTGCGTAACTCGGGTTTACGTTTTTGACGTAAAACTTAACTGACACTTTTAATAAGTTATTGATCGGTATGCTATGGTAACGCAATATTTTGTTTATGCATGGAACTGGTCTAGGCTACCAACTTATCAATACATCATCGTATAGTTCAAATCGGGGACGACAATGACCCTCCACTTTGGGATTCTCAAATATTTGAGGTTACCACAGACCACACCAGACACGCAACTCAATAATCTGGAAGTGGCAGACGAGAGAAACAGTGTTGTTCTTCTCTCTCATCGCGATATAAAACGTACCTAGGTGGCGCTCTTGGCCGACGAATAGCGGGATTTTTAATTTTGAATTAAAATTTAATTTAAAATGTTTTTAAACATGTAGAAAAATAATTGAAACAAAAATTGAGCTTTGTCAAATTGTATTTGCATAAGTACAACAAAGATTCACAATAATAATAATAATGCTATGCCACATCTTTTCATAACAAACACAGACTGAATGAGAACTAGTAACATTAGATCATAGGGATTCCAAGAAAACTGAAACAAAACGTTATGCAAGAGGACAAAGTTGTTTGTAAATGTGGACCCAATGAATCAGAATTTGATGGTACTTTAGGTGTATGAATTGTCCAAGAAGTAGACATTTAATGGTATTGTTATTATTTATGCAAAATTTTTCTTTTTGTACGTGCTGACATTTGCCGGCTGGCTTCAGATCTTAAATTTCGGACAAGTCTTGTACAGTACCATGGGATTCCGATTCTACATATACTTTTAAGTAAAAAATCTTTCAAAAAATAAAAATGTTCCTCACAAGTAATAAATGAGAAATCTTCTTGGTTAAGCAAATTTGTTGCTACATCTTGTAGGTTATTCTTTTCACAAATAATCGGTAGCTTATTCTCTAAAACTGTAATACCAATACCAACCGCAATAACAAACTGTTTAGAAGGATAAAACAATTTATTCTTAGAATTTGAGAATTCCTTACTGGAAATAAATTGATTACATGGCTCAGTGTCATCTGAGCTCAAGATGTAACTGCATCTATCGCAAACAAAGTTTGAAAATAATTTTTTAATTATAAAACCGCTGACATAAGCAACCGATAATGTCTGAAGAGAACCAATTTCTACAGCATTTGCAATGTCAACAGCAAATGCACTAGAGTTGCTGTAATTACTTAGTGAAGTGCCTGCAATTTCAATACTTGATTCGTTCATACTTTCAACGGATTCTGAAACACCAGCAGCAGGTTCTAACAAGGAACGTAAATTACTTAAAAGAGTTAATTCATCTTCCTCGAAATTTGTTCCCTTCAAACCCTGATTTGTGAGTCCATTAATAATTTGTGTTTTCAGAGACCCGATAAACTGTGTCACAGTAGGATTTTCATTAGAACCACAGCCTGCACGAATATTTCCAAAAAGGTTTTCAAGTCCATCCTGATTTATACATTTTGTTTTCAAAGTTTTGACCCCTTGCGTTTTTAGAAATTTCCACAGTTCAGTGGTGGCTCTCAAGGTATGTAGCCATCCTCACCGTGATGGCGGTTTCCAATGATGGGCGTTAAATTCATCGTCTGGTTTTCTTATAAATTTATATTGATTTACTCTTCTGAATGCATCTTCCCAAAACGAAGTGTGGCCTGATTCTTCGGAAACGATGCATTTAAACGGCTTGCCATCAGGTGCAACTCTAGCTGAAGCATTTAGGCTGTCAAATAACTCATCCATTTCTTGAATAAAGGTTGCAGTAGCTAATGATCGTGGTGGCAAAATGTCTAAAACAATAAAAATAATTAATTAGTTATTAATAATTGTGAGGGAGCCACTTACTTTGTTGCACTAAATTATATACATATACAGACACTGTTCGGCTCAAGGTTTGTGCAGCAACTTTAACTTTCATAGCTGTTTGGCCTACTGGATATAAATAAAAATCTTTTAACTTATGTAGACTGCGAAAGATCAGTGGATTTTTCTTGTCTTGCTCATAAGCAATTTTTATATCTGACCACCTGGCTTGCATTAATTGTTGTTGAGTAGCAACGGTTACAGTGGGAAGCAAAATATTATATTTCCGAAATAGGTTCCGAAAACATTTCAATAGATGTGGCACATCAAATATGGTAAATATTTTCAATTCATTGTGCACAAAGTAAGGATTATTAATGTCTGATCCCATGTCTTTTATAGCTCTCACGTTAGCAGTGCCCATGTCACAAATGGTGGCCACTATGGGAATGTGAGCCTTACTCGCAGCATCTAACACCTCTCTCAGTACACACTGCAATTTCTGTGCAGAAACGCCGTTGGCTGTAAAGTAATAGGCAAGAGGTTGTTTCCATGCTCAGCAAATTCCTTGGGCAAAGAAGACTAGGGCATATCTTGCCAACTGCCTGGTTCTCTTACCGCTTCCACAATCTTCCAGACCTTCGATACAATCAGCCGATGGATTATATTTTATATGTTCCCTTATTGCCATCTCATCAAAGGCCAGCGTGCAAAAACGATCCTTTTCATCAAATCGTTGAAGGCAGTGCCCCAGATGAAGGAAAAGGCGTTCATTAATTCCCACATCGAAAGGAATGCTCTGCAGTAATGAAAAAAGTGTTCTTCTTGATGGAAGTACTAAGAGACGTTCTAATAAAGCATAGCATTTTGGGCTTCGTTTATAAATCGCTAAAGACATTATTTTGTCATCCAGTGTCCACCGTCTTCATGGTAGATGGCATGCCTGCAAGGAAAAAAATTATTAGTTTAGAAGTAAATACAAATTATAATTACTTGTTGTTTACCTTTGAAACAATTATTCATTGCTATATTTTCTAAAGTTTTAATCCTTTTCCCTTTTTGTTTGCAAACTTTTTGTAATTTTCTTATGCGACCCTGCTTCCTCTTCACAATAACCATCAACTTTTGCTTTCTTGGTGTTATCTGTGTTGAACACAAGCCTTCAACGTCCTTAAAAAGAGTCCTTCTACATCTAACTGTACTTGAAATTGGTGTGACAGTCCGTTGGGATGGTGACTGCGAGGAATTTGTTTTCTCATGTTCAGTAACTTCACTGTTTGCATTACTTAATGATTTGGTATCCAAAAGAGTCTAAGAAATTGAATTTCAATTAACACCTAAGTTAAGTTTTATTGCATAAAGCAAGATAAAAGCAAATCATCTAGAATAATATGTAAAATTTAGTACCTGTGGTTCTGGCTTTATTATATATTGGGATATAATGTTTACTTTTTTATTTGCTATCTGGTCCAGTCCCTAAAATTATTATTTTCATTGTAAAATACAAACCTAATTAATATTCTGGACTTCCAGAATTGTGGGCACTGCATCAGCTTTCAAACGTAAAACTGAGGTACACGGCACAAATCTATCTTTTGTGAAATGCTCATTGCAGATTCTAACATGGCCACATAGTGGTCTATATTTCATTCCCATAGCTTCCTGTCATATTTGCGACCTGTAACACACATGTAATTATTGTACATTGTAAAATAGCAACCTGTTTTTTAGTTTCAACTGGTACAGCTCGATTTTAATCTTTGCAGTAAGGAAACCTCAGTAATAAAAAACCAAACATTCATCTAACATGCATAAACGTATGGGTACTTACACAACAAGATAATAAATTTTCTGTTTACCTGTCTGCGCTACGGGGAAAGCAAAATAAATGCTTTACGTCGTCTTCAGAATTACCGCACACAATACAAAATCTCATTTTCCGGTGAATGATGATTATTGAAACCACACAAACCCACAAATAGAATCCAAGTGCATGTAGCGTGATGAACAAAACAGAACGGCGGGGTTTTACATGTGTCATTTCACATTCCATTTATTAATGTCAATTATGGTAGTGACATCTGTGTGCAAATAATGTAACTTTCGAAAGATTTCTGTAAATACAAAAGCGCCTCTACAAACGTTTTGTAGTAAGTGTGATAAAGACAGATAAATACGATTTGTAATGTACTGAACAATGATGAAAAAAACTGCCTTCTTTTTGGATCTACTTTCCCGTCTGGTGTGGTCTGTGGAGGTTACCTATTCGAAAATAACGTTTTCATCACTTTAGGGTTATGTAACACACAATACCAATTTGTTGGGGTTTATCTAAGAGATACAAAAATTTTAAATTGTTCACAATATCCAGTACAAAATGAGTAATTACTGAACTCACCACTGAATTTGAAAATTGTTCTAAGCAGTTTGAGTAATTATAGCTAGTATTTCCTTCAAGAAATAATCCATTGATGATTTGCAGTTATTACAAATACCAAAAACAGTTGAATCACCCCTTCCTGTAGTTTTTTGTATCTTTCGACCAAATGGATCAAATTCCATATTTTTTCAATGCCTTTAGTGAGTTTCCAATTCAATTAACTAACCATCTGAAATCAAAATATACGCAGTAATATCTTTTGTTTTGTACAAAACACATAGAAACTAGAGAACATCGAAACAGGCGTCATACAGTGTAATAGTGAGTGTGCGTGGTAGTAGTAGTAAATGCAGCACACAAATTGTTCTCACGTATTTTATGAAATAATCATCACTTTTCCTCTTTTGTTTTCTATCATCATTTTCATTAACCATTCGAAGTATTATCTGATTTGGATTTGTCAGTATTGATATTGTCATTCGTTTTCTTAATGCATATTTGACACTTCACAGTTTGTCACTATGCAATCCAATCAACCGTTTATTCTATAATTATATATATTCAGATTTGAGATCATTATTGAAGGTATCTACGGCTCCATTTTCCGATTCTTTTTCATACTCATACAATTCGAAATTATGTATGATTGTACCGTTCAAGTCCAGAAAGAAATCATGCACATTTACGTTTCAATCCATAAGCATTTTTACTTCTTTTCAGCATCATTTTCCTCATCATGGCTCTTCACATAATAATAATGTGAATTGTTCACAATAATAAATTGATGCAATTAAATATTTTGTTGTTGAACTAAGTGGTTTATAAAATATTAATTTGGCCAATTACGAGATTTAAGAATATCAAATAAATCATTAAAAATTAGAAGAAATTCAGCTGTAGCACCTGCATTATAGAAATATGTATTGATATCTGTTCTTGATAAATAAAGAACATCTGCTGTACTTAAAATTTGGGTTGCCAACTTAACTTTCATAGCTATTATGGTTGAGAGAGAATGAAAAAAAAATCTAGCTGCTTAGTAACCATCACAAAAAGCCGTTACATTGTTTTCACCTTTGCATTGATAAATTTCGCAAATCATGCAACTTGGAATTTCGTCGAAATGGTCCAATTATAACTCTGGTTAGCAAAAAGATATCGAAACAAATTATATATCGTTAAAAAATCTACACTCTAGTGATGTTTATAAAAAACAAAAGCTTCCAATCACCTTTACTTTGTTTTAAACGCATACATTGTTATAATAATATGAATATTTAAGATTCATTACATACTGTGAAACTTATGAAATTTTAACTTCTTGCAGTTAAAATAAGAAGAGACATGAAAACCAGGAAAATTGAAGAAAATAAAGTGAATTATTAAAGAAATGAGTCGTTTTAGAAAATATCTTGTTTAACAATTCAAAAATTTTCAAAGTAAAATTGGGTTGGATGTCAGTATTTACAAAAAGTTTTTGTCATATTAGTACAGCAAGTCAGCAATGTAAAAAATGAGATCGGGAGTTTTTATGACAGCTATATATGTTATCAAGGAATCAATCCGATGAGTTTTAAACACGAAAAAAAAAGATTATGACGTGATAAACTCCACTAAAGTAATGAAATAACGAATTCTGATCTTCTGCATTAGAAGATAATCTATAAAAAATACATCGAGGGAAAAAGAAGACATGTACTAACAGTAACAGAAAGAGGCATATTCAAAATTATACTTAGGTATCTACAATTATTCTATATATCTCATAACAGTAAAGGGTGACAAGTGACGGATTAAGACTACTTGATGCCCTAAGCAATCCATGCCTGTGGGCCCCCCTATCCGTATGCCAACTAGAATCGGTCTTTAAATCTTTACCGCCTAAAAACATTGGTTTTTTTGTAAAATAAGATGACAAGATGTAACGTACTTTAGAAGTGGAGTAGGTGCGACAACAATAAAAACCAAAGCATAATTTTATTTATTTATTGAAAAGCGCCTTGCGGCTTTTCCGGGCAATGAATTCACGCAAGGTAGTATTAACGTCTAACGTTTTTAACATATCGGAGTCTAAGAAAAATATTGATAAATTCGAGCCTTTTTTGGATAATCTTTGTCCTTTTTTTATTTTTTAATATATTTATAATTTTGAAAAAGAACGTTTCGCTGAGCAATTTGTTATCATAAGCGATAAAAATATTTCATAAGGACGGTTTTATTTGTGCTTCTTCTGGTGCCCCCACAGACGTGATGCCCTAGGCAATTGCTTAATTTGATTAAAGGTTAATCCGTCACTGAAGGTGACACAGAGTTGAAAATGTTTCTTGAATATTCAATAACTCTAAAATACCTTTGACATGGAGTACAATAAAGAAGCAAAGTGAAAAATTCTAAAAGAGTATCGAGTATTAGATAAGTACACCAGAATATATATCCATCCAAACGCTTCTATTATATCAATCATTATATTTAGGTAAATATTTGAGAAAAAAAGTGTTGTTGGGGATTATTTATGAAATTTCCAAAAATATTACCTAAATGATAAAATCATTGCAAAAATCTTAAAACCGGATGCGGTTCTCTTGTTGCTACTTCAATATTCTAATTCTTTTTTTGTAACTGGACATTCACAGACATTACAATACAAACTTCCAGGCCCAGTTCAGATCAAGCTACAATAGTGAAATTGGTGAATATTTTAGAGTACGTACAATTCTTTTTTATTAGAGGCGATTTTGGTAAATAAGAAATATACCTAAAAATAAATTATTTGTAAACTACTTCCAGTATTGTTGTAGTGCCTATACATGTTAATAAAAAAGATATTCAAATACTTGTCAATATCTTAAAAACATTTAGCTTGTTTACATAAAACATTGTAGTGTGTACGTGAGCATTTTCAAATACACAAGTACGTATAGGTATATTAAGTTCAAAACTCGTGACATCAATAAGATGATGATTATGATGACAAAATCAAATGAAAGAATACGACATGCAATATCAAATTACTTAGTTAAAGGTGTACAAAATGTGAGAAATAATTGTACATACCTACTATAAGAATCAAAATTTAAAAAATATATACCTTTTCAGTAAAAATTTACTTCATTACTTAAACTGTATTCACCTAATCTTCAGGTATAAAACTTAAACATAAGTAAGTTTTCCAACTAGATACCAATTCCGTTCCTATCATTATAATGAATTCCGAAGTTCCTTTGTTTGAAACTTTGTTTTACTTTGACCTTGGACAAATAAAAATAATAAACCCAGCTGACATGTTTGAATATAATTGAAGCAAACTTACAGTAAACCTCAATGTTGTCAAATTTTACAATTTATTTGTTTATTATCTGGATGCATGTTACGTTTCAAAAATATTTATTTATACATCGTAATATTATTAAAAATCAATAAGAATCTGGCCCTAGCTCTCACTAAATTTGCTTAATTGCCAATATTTCCCACAATTGATCTAAATAAAGATCAAGAAAATAATTTTGGCGAGAATGATTATGAAAAAATATAAGCTAGGCAACATTGCTTGTAACTGTATTCGTTTATGTTTTTGTTTTATCTAGCATAGAATGTTTGAATGAAATAATATCAAATACTAGTTTTATTTCAATACAAATTTACCATAGACATGTACCAACAAATCTTCGATACGACGTTTTGTGCCTTCACGAGGCAAACTTTTTATTTATTATAATTATTAGTCAATTTAAGTCAAAAACAAGAAACAGAAAAGTCAAAAGTGTAAAATGAAGAAAGAAAGAACAAGAAACAAGGAAATCAAAAAGACAAAATTATGCCCTATTAACAAGCTCAAACAATCTTCACAGCACTTTCATTTATTTTGGATGGACCATCCGGAAGTGGTCCCGTACTTTCATAGCTTCATCTACTTTTGAGTCTATTTGAGTTTATTTATTTATTCTTAATATTTGATCTTGTAATCGCGACGATTAATTAATTGTATGTATATATATTGTATAATTGTGTATATATATATATATATATATATATATATATATATATATATATATATATATACAATATGATCATTTTTTTCAATTTTCATAGTTTTATTAGGTTAATCATTAATCATTCAAATTCAGTTTTGAGTCTTGTTTTTTTTTTTAATTTTAATTTCATGAAGTAATAATACTTAATTAATAACAAATATTGCTAGTCAAAGAGCATGCTTTCTCCGAAATTATAGAAAAAATGGTGGTAGTATATATACAATACAGTAAAATATATTTTCCTACGACCACTTATGAAAATGATAGATTGCATACTCATTTTTACCTGAGAAAGTAGCTTATTTCACACACGTACTAAAAAATAAAACATACATGTATTCAATTGCTTCTTTCTCTTATGTTATATATGTAGGGTTGCCATCTCTAAATTTTGGAAAACAGGACAAAACGCGTGAAAACCCCGGATTTTAGAGTCCGAAAGCCGGACATGTCAACAAGATCTTTTAAACATATTCAATGTAAAAAAAAACAGTTAAAAATGTTATAAATCACCTTTTTTACTCATTCATTATTTTAACAAAACAGAATCATATTACAAATTGACAAATTGTTAATATAAATCAGTTTTTTTAATTCTTGAAATAAGAAAACAAAACCTTATTAAAATATTAAACAAAAACATATATTTAATGAATTGAAATCTTAAAAGTACCTACTTAGACCATTCTAGTATTCAGTCTTACAATTTTTGAGGGAACTCTTTTAGCTATAGTTCTATAATTATTATCTGTTTTACTTTTTATCAGCAGTCATTTTTATAACAAAACATACTTATTCTAGCAGAATATAAACTAAATGCAGTCTTCTTAAATATTAAACAACAAAACAGAACATTTTTAAAGTTTAGACCTACATCAATGTAAGTTACATTAATAAAATTTTAAATCAAAATAATCAATCCTATACTTATTTTCATCAACTTAAAGTTTTGATCAACAACCATATTTTAAATAGTTTTTACCCACTCAATGAAAACAATCATAACTTTAACTACAAAAATAAAAAGCATTTATTGCACTCACAACACGATTTGTCTATCTAGCTAGACTTTTAAAAGTAATTTATAAAAATCAGTGCAACTGTATTCTTGGAAATTGAATTTAATTTTAATTATTGAAGAAATTGTTTCTACGCTTAGTAAATTTCTTTCTTTAGTCCATTGTTGTGTAATTAATGAGAATACCCTCTCCACGTTGGCATTATGCGCCGGAATGCAAAAAAAATATTGCGCAATTTTCAGCAATTCAGAATATAAATTCGCATATGGCGTTGTAAAAAATTGTACCCAAAGTTGATTGGATTTTAAAAGCTTATCTTGTTCAGTTAAGTTTTTGCAAAAATCCTTTAAATCCACCCATTCATCAATTAATTTTGCGTCGTCAATGTCTATATTTTTATCTTTTAAATAGAGGACAGTGTCTTCAATAAGAGTCCACTCTGTGTTGTTATTAATTTTCGGCAAAAACATCCAATCAAATTTTTCAAATTGTTTTAAAGGTTTCATCCATTCTTCAAGTCGAACTCCAATAATTCGAACTGCAAGGGACCGTAGCAAAAGTTCGAATTATCGAGGTGTTCGAATTATCGGAGTTGTGCACATTTACATACATATGTATATGTATGCATTTCGATGCATCTTTCCATTTTATAAATAAATAAATAAATAAATAAATATGTTATGGGTATATAACATGTTTATTTATTTATTTAAAATAATAATTTGTATACGTTTGAAGAATTTTTGGTCCTAAAAAGGACCGATTATTTATCTTAAAATAAAAAAAATACATATATTTATTTTTTTGTAAAGAAATCAGCTATGCTAGATTGCTTCATGCTGACGATTTTTTCCTTTGAAGCAAATCGAGTGATTTTGCTGATCGCTGCGAAAATATCTTCATCAACGTCTTGTCGCGACTCTGCAAATTCCCTCAATTTTGCTAAAAATTCCAGCGCTTCATTGGGAGTTGGAGCTACTGAGGATGAAAGCTGCTCTTGATTTTCTTCTTCGTCGTCTGATAACTCCACAGCCGTAGATCCTTGGACCTCGTTCAAAATTTCAAAATCAGATAGTTCGCCGCAAATGGCTACATTTTGGTCGATGTTGATGAAATCTTGGTCCAGCTTTGCCTCTTCCAGGATGCTTTCCTCGAACTTGATTGAAGTTTCTTCGCCACGGATGAATCCTGTCTTCCTAAATCCATTTTTGATCGTCGTTGCGCTTACTTGTCGCCAGGCATCTGCACACATCCTCAAGGCTTGCAGAATGTTGACCTTCACTTGGTTTTTGCTGAGTGTAACTTGCTCGTCCAACACCTTGCGCACTAGAATTGACCTGTAGTGAATCTTGAAAGAGTTGATGATTCCTTGATCCATCGGTTGAAGAACGGACGTCATGTTTGGCGGGAAAAACACCACTTCGATGTTTTCTAAATCCGGAATGGAATTGTGGGCACTGTAGTTATCCACGAACATCAGCACTTTTCTCTTCTCTCTGTAGAATTTCTTGTCCAACTTAAGGAGCCAATTTTCAAAAATATCTTGAGTCATCCAAGCTTTCTTGTTAGCTTGATACTCGCATGGCTTCGTTTTGACGTTTTTGAAACAACGTGGATTAGCAGATTTTCCAATAACAAGCAGCGGAAGCTTTTCACTGCCGTCCACGTTGGCTCCTACAAGAACAGTTACGCGCAGTTTACTCAACTTCCCACTGCTGCAATCTTCTCCCTTGAAGGCGAAAGTCTTGTTTGGCGTGCACTCGTAGAAAAGAGCAGTCTCGTCAACGTTGAAAATGTTCCTAGGCTCCACTTCTTTGATTTTTTCTTGCAGCGTCGTTTGCATCCACTCTTCCGCTTTTGACATATCGACGTCCGCCTTCTCGCCGCAGACAGCCTTCATCACGATATCATTGCGATCCTTAAAATTGCGCAGCCAACCATTGCTAGCTTTGAAGTTGTGACAATTCAAACTGCTAGCAAATTGTTGAGCTTTTGCTTGAATAATTGGCCCACTCACTGGAACTTTCTTATCACGAGCTTGCTTGAACCATTTCTTGACACATCCTTCCCTGGTCCTCTGCACCTCTTTCTACTTTGAGATGATTGAGAAAAGTCACTGATAATCTTCTCTTTATTCTTCAGAAAAGTCGAAAGAGTATTGCGAGGAATCTGGAACTCTTCGGCTATCTTCGACTTCTTCTTCACGCCCTTTACAACTTCTCTTATGACAGCAACTTTTTCTGCTAAAGTCAGAGTTTTGTACATTCTTTTAGCAGAATCAAACATCATGAAATAAACGTAAACGGCAACACGAAGCAAAACTTTTGAAACTGGCTCCGAAACGCACTCAATGGAAAACCAATTGAGAATGTCGGCTCTGACAGTTTTAACTTTGCTTTATAAGAGGGTGGTGGTAGCCATCAGCGGCGCGAGAGCATCTCTTCTCACCATCTAAATACGCACCTTCTTAAAAGTCGTCAGGTATCAATAAAACTCTGGCGCCCTTCTTTCAGAAAAAATCAGTCACCACGTTTGCTCTTTACTCTACTTTGTCTCTCTCCAATTCGCTCCCTCTCTCTTTCTCTACAGTTTGAAGGTGCAATTAAATCCGTCCCGTGAACTCGTCGTTTTTAATTGCACCTTCAAACTGTACCATCAATAATAAAATCGTCGCACCGGTTTTTGGGGAAAACCCAGCAGCTCTTATTCTCTTTTCAGTCGTTTCATACATTCGTCCTCTAATTGCAGTTCGAACTAGAAAACTATTTAGGAATGCTTTCTTAGCTCTACCAGTAATAAAATCGTCGCGCCGGTTTTTGGGAAAAACCAGCCGCCGTCTGCAGTTCACCCATATTTCACACTTACAAAATATCGTCGTCTTACCTAGAATCTGAAGATTCGAATTTTTCAATTTTTTTCAACACTAACAGTTCGAATTTTTTAATACATATGTACATACATAATTTATACAAGAAAAATTCGAATTTTTCAATTATTCGAACATGAAAAATTCGAACTTTTCAATTATTTAAACGCCAAAAATTTTAATTTTTCGGTAATTTTAACACAGAAAATACGAATTTTTTTGATAATTCGAACTTCAAAAGTTCGAATTATCGAGGTTTTTTTACATGTGTTAGTATAGGAATGTCAAGGGACCGACGCAAAAGTTCGAATTAACGAGGAATTCGAATTATCGGTGTTCGAAACAGTTAAAAATGTTATAAATCACCTTTTTTACTCATTCATTATTTTAACAAAACAGAATCATATTACAACTTGACTAATTGTTAATATAAATCAGCTTTTTTAATTCTTGATATAATAAAACAAAACCTTATTAAAATATTAAACAAAAACATATATTTAATGAATTAAAATCTTAAAAGTACCTACTTAGACCATTCTAGTATTCAGTCTTACAATTTTTGAGGTAACTCTTTTAGCTATAGTTCTATAATTATTATCTGTTTTACTTTTTATCAGCAGTCATTTTTATAACAAAACATACTTATTCTAGCAGAATATAAACTAAATGCAGTCTTCTTAAATATTAAACAACAAAACAGAACATTTTTAAAGTTTAGACCTACATCAATGTAAGTTACATTAATAAAATTTTAAATCAAAATAATCAATCCTATACTTATTTTCATCAACTTAAAGTTTTGATCAACAACCATATTTTAAATAGTTTTTACCCACTCAATGAAAACAATCATAACTTTAACTACAAAAATAAAAAGCAATTATTGCACTCACAACACGATTTGTCTATCTAGCTATTAAAGCGTTTTCCTCAGCCTCTTGCCTTTTTACTTATCAGTTTTTTTGTATTTATCATTTTTTCCGATAGCTTTTAGAATATCTTCCCTTTTTAAAAGTAATTTATAAAAATCAGTGCAACTGTATTCTTGGAAATTGAATTTAATTTTAATTATTGAAGAAATTGTTTCTACGCTTAGTAAATTTCTTTCTTTAGTCCATTGTTGTGTAATTAATGAGAATACCCTCTCCACGTTGGCATTATGCGCCGGAATGCAAAAAAAATATTGCGCAATTTTCAGCAATTCCGAATATAAATTCGCATTTGACGTTTTAAAAAATTGTACCCAAAGTTGATTGGATTTTAAAAGCTTATCTTGTTCAGTTAAGTTTTTGCAAAAAGCCTTTAAATTCACCCATTCGTCAATTAATTTTGCGTCGTCAATGTCTATACTTTTATCTTTTAAATAGAGGACAGTGTCTTCAATAAGAGTCCACTCTGTGTTGTTATTAATTTTCGGCAAAAACATCCAATCAAATTTTTCAAATTGTTTTAAAGGTTTCATCCATTCTTCAATATATCTATTAATTTCATTGTAGAAGTCATGTGTGCATTTTTTAAACTCTTGTTTCCCGTTTTCATCTTCTTTATTTATAATACTCTGAACGTTCAGCGGCACAAAATTTTCCTTAATTCGGTCTTCTAAACTTTTTGTTATGGAAGAAAGTATGCTTTTTGTTTCAAGAATTGAATTATCGCCTTTTTCTCTAATGTCTGTATTTTTGTGTGAATGGTGTGCATAATTGAGTGTATAAGGAACAGGTATGCTTCCGAGAGAGGATTTTCGAAAAACTGTTTAATTAAAACAGGTGGCTTTTCTATGCTTTCAAAATAATTAAGTAAAGGACGGTAGAGCTTCAGAATTTGCTCGATAGCTGAAAACAGGAAACGCGTTTTGGAATGATACAGAATCTGTATATATTCGACCTCAGCGGTTTCGCAGAATTCTTTAAGAGCTTCGGTTCGTACTGTGTAAATGGAAAAAAAATTATAAATTTTTAAGACGATGGATTCAATGTTTTTAGTGTTTTCAATTTCAAGCACCTTAGTAGCGATTCCATTTTTTTACATCAAAATATTGAATTAACCAGCGGGAATAATTTTGTGCTTCCGTGATTACTAGCATCAGTAGCCACACTTATGAATGGTACATCTTGTAAATCAGTCTTAAATTGTTCAACCGACAAAGGGCGATCGCAGTTGCTTTTGTTCGATTGCACGTAACTTTTTTTGCAGTATCTGACGTCGAAAATAATTCGCGGTTGAGAGCACAAGTGCAGTCCAATGAATTAAAAGACATCTGATGACTTACTGTATGATAGACAAGAGCGCCTTCCGCTGCTGAAATAAGGAGGTCTTCCGATGTCGATCTCACAAAATATGTTGCAATATTTTTAAATTTTTAAATTTGTTTTGTGTTTCAGCGTACTTAAATGCTCATTTAGGTCTGTTACGCCTATGTATGCGATTGAAATACTCGTAGAACAAACGACACAAAACGCTTCCCAGTCATATCTTCCTTTTTTAAACATCGGGAACTTACTTTCCAAATCACTGTTAAATAGGCATTTACGCTTAGGCATTTTGGTGTCTAATCTGAAAAGAATAAAATAAGTACCTAAAAATATAGTCAATAGAGAATTTCAATAAATAAATAAAGGGATAAAATTAGAACTATAGAATACAAAATTCTAAGCAAATAAAAATTAAAATTTCAAAAAGCAAAATGAGCATCTTGACTTAATATTATTATATTTTTGGATAAAAAGTAGCTAAGTACCTACTTACTGGGGATATAATCATACATAATTTATGCAATTTCAGCCTAATCTGTTCGTGTAAAAAGGTTACAAAAATAGACTTATTTTCATATGTATAATCGAAATGTGGATAGCATTCAGAGCAGTGTCGCACTACCTGTAAAAATTAAACTACGATATTTAAGAAAAATATTCTTTGCTTACCACATGTACCTACGTAAGTTCACCCGCTTAACTGGAACGACGCGATATCTGCATTCGTCAAACCGTCGCTGCGGAGTGCGGGACGCGCGTCGTGAATTCGAACGAACGGCGGACCGTGGCTACCACGACGGGAGGGGTGGGGGAACGGTAAATACACTTGGTTCGTCGGTTGATCGTGGTGTGCGAGCATAGATAGTGCGTGACTCGCGGGCGACACAATTTTTTTTAAATTTTCTTATTTAAAAACCCGGTCTACAAATGAAATCTTCCCCGGACGGTCCCCGGATGCCCTCTAAACTAGGACAAATCTGGGGAAAACCGGACGGATGGCAACCCTGTATATATGGTCTCGAACGATAGAGGGAATACGCGATACAATATGAATCTGGCTGGGTGCCGAAAACCAAAAGGCAAAATTTAAGAAGACTGAAGAAATACACAATATGATTTTTTAAGGTTATAATAGTGTTTACAATGAAAATGGAAAGTTTGTTGTAATTTGTGTTCAAATACATATTAGTCTCTGCAAGATAATTAGGCGTTAAAATTAAGTGTTATTACCATTACCGAGTAATGAATAAAGTAGTTGAATGAATATATATTCTCCATAATAAAGGAAAACATTTTTTTGATTTTACAAGTAAGTTAAAAGTTTAAAAATTATTTACATACTTAGATAACTGCAACTAATAGATTGAAGATTGCTAATAAAATAATGAATGCTATTAGTAACAAGTAGCACATTAAACAAAGAAGCTGCAAATAGAAACATTGAACGTAGTGTTTAACAAAATGCTGAACAACATACTGACACTGGACAACCCAAAAACAATGCAAGTTTTTTTACAGCAACAAGAGGCAATGAACACATATGTTAGGGATACCAGCAATAATGCAACATTACAAAATCCACTGCAATTTAGTAATTGTTATAATAACAACTTTACATTTAACTTTTATAACGTCTCAAAAAAAATGAATCAAAATCATCAATAATTATTTAGTTCTTGTTAGGTATGTAATATAGTTACAAAAAATTCATTGTTCTATTGGTTCTTTTTCTGTTCTTTAGTTATAAAATATTTCATTATCATTCTTTTCGTTTTTGTCATCTCTACTATTACAAAATAAAAAATATTTTGTAGAATTTTTCAACTTTTCAGCACACGCGTGTATATACTTTTTAACATATGTGTGATATTATTTAATTGACTTTCTTATTTAATAAATACGTTTTTTGAAGAATTTTTTACGTGGTCGTAGGAAGTTAGTGTATAGAACTTGTTGGGTAGTGCATTTCGCACTCTTCACTTCAGATAGATATAAAAAAATTAATAATAAAGTGTTACTCCAGCCGAGACAATTAGCAATTCATGTTACAATTAATTGGCTCAACAGGCATGGGAGGTTGAGGCAAGTGTATAATAAGTGATGAGGAGCATAACCTGGCAGTTTTGTGAACATGTTGAATAAATACCATAGAGATATTACCAATAGAGTAGGCATGCCTACAAGTGAGAGCGTCTTGCGAATGAAAAGAGAAAGAGAGTCATTTATGTATTTCTATCTCTTTCTTTTGTTGCGTACTGCGCATGCGTGTCTCTGATTCAACGGGCAACGTAAAGTGCGAACGTAACCTGTACGTCTGTAAATAAATATTATATTTGCCCAATGTAAATAATGTGATAAAGATTATTAAACATTTGTTGTCGAATATGCCTTACTACTGTGTTCTCTGCAAAAAAGAACCAATACCTGGAGATAAAAGTCGCAATTTTCATAAGTAAGTCCGTATAAGTAATTCAAGAAGTAGTTAGCAAAAATGTTGTTTTGATTGTATGCACAATATTAAAAAAGAAGTGTTATAAAAATGAGTACTATCTATATAATGTTTTATCATTAAAATATGTTTTGTTTATTGTAGATTTCCAGATGATGATGGTTTAAGACAGGAATGGATGGCTTTTGCTGGACTAAGTTCTATAACCAAGTATACAAAACTTTGCACTGATCATTTTGATACGAGTGCCTATGAAGACTCTGATGGAAGTAAAATTAAGAGATCTTTACGGAAAACTGCGGCCCCTTGCAGATTTGTATCAACAGATAAAGTTCAAAGTGTTAGCTACCCAGTCACAAAAGATGAAACAACTGAATTTGCAAAAACAGTCATGTTTCTGTAATTACCGTTGTTAATTTGCTACCCTCTATCAACAATCATTTGCCTGCAAATACTAGTAAAGCATTTGGTGAAAATAAGCAAGATTTTTGTGAACCTGTCAGTTATCTTATATCAAACTCATCTGTGGCTGTGGATTTGGATACAAGTAAAATTTTTCCAACAAACTCATCTGTGGCTATAGAGTTGGGGCGAGCAGTAATCTGTCAAAAAGCCATTGCGATAACATTTCAAGAAATAATTTTTTAACTCAAGTGTTGCAAGAGCAAATCACACAGCAAACTGTATTTAGTAATACACAGTTTAATGATAATCGTACAAATCTCAAAAGGTTAATTCTACGCTCATAATTATATAGATACATTCATTTTACACTTATTTTTATTGGAAATTCCTCCTTTGCCATTTGCGAAAAATCTCAACCAGATTTACCTGATACCACTATAAAAAGGTAAGCGTTATAAAATTTCTTATTAAATAGCTTCTCATGAATATATATATATATATATATATATATATATATATATATATATATATATATATATATATATATATATATATATTCATATGTTTACTTCTTGTTCCAGATATTTGTTATGGATCTCGATATAGATAAAACAAATCGACTCTTATAAATCTCATTATTAAGATACTGTGCGAAATAATTTATGAGCATAAAAAATGGCTAGTCGTCTGTTATTTATTGCTGAAAAATATTTTATGAAGAAACTAACAGTTTTAAGTAAAAATAAGCTTTATGAAAACTTGAATATATAAAATTTTATTGTTTGAAATATAATATAATCGAATGTATCATAGCAATTAAAAAGATTTTATTGAAAAGCCGGAAGTAAAATTAGTATACCTACTGGTTTTTTATGTAGTTGTACTAATTTATTAATAAAGAATTGTTAAATAAAGTGCTTTATTTAATTCTAATTGAGGGGGCCTTAGATAGTTAGGTTAGAACATATAGAAGATCGAAGTAAAACGTGTTCTCAAACTAATCGTGTTTTATTTAAATAATAATATCAAAGCTAACCTGAAACATGGTGTCAGGTGTGAATTAATAAGAAGAGTGAGTTTAATAAATATAAAATACAGAACTTTAGTTGAGAATAAGATTTTAATATGGATTCAAGCGGATTTAAACCGCCATCAAATCTTGTATTTGATCAAAACCTTCATAAAAATTATGAGAAGTTTAAACAACATTTCGAAATTTACTTAAAAGCAACCGATTTAAGTGGAAAGTCAGATGAACGCAAAATCGCTTTGTTTTTAAACTCCGCTGGTGAGGAGGCTATAGAAGTATTCAGCACATTAAGTCTATCAGAAGATCAAAAAGGAAATTACAAAGAAGTCATAGCAGCTTTTGATAATTATTGTAAGCCACGCAATAATGAAACGTTTGATCGTTTCAAATTTTTCTCAAGAAATCACGCAGAGGAAGAAAGCATGGATCATTTTATAAAAGACTTGAAATTATTAGCTAAACCGTGCAATTTTGGAACTCAAGAAGATAGTCTTATAAGAGATAGAATAATTTTATGGGTCCAAGATCATAATTTGCAAGAAAAACTGTTGGGAATAAATAATTTAAATCTGGAAACTGCAGAAAGCACTTGTAGAACAACAGAAGCTACTAAGCTTCAAGCAAAAGATTTAAACAAGGAAGAAGTGAATTTAATTCGAAGAAGAGGATACAGTCAAGGTAACCCTAGTACTAGCCAAGGTAACCCTAGTACTAGCGACAGTGGCAATAATAACGGAAGAGGGTACAGTTGCTTGAAATGTGGCAGAAGACACACCAAAAGCAAGTGTTTTGCTTTTGGAAAAAACTGCGCTAAGTGTGGACTGGAAGAACATTTTGCTGTAGGATGCAAAACAGGATACAATAAAAAAGATAACTTTAGTAACAGTAAGATAAATAAGAACAAAGGTAAATATTTTAACAGTCACAATAGAAATATGAGTAGTAATCAACATGTAAATGTTGTTGATGAAAATGATTCGAGTGATGAAGATTTTGTTATTAACAATCTAACTGTATTCAACATTTATGAGAATGATAATTCAGAACTTGAAAAAATTTGGACAGAAAATGTATGTATTGATAATAGTGTAATTAAGTTTAAGGTTGATTCTGGAGCTCAATGTAATGTACTTCCAATAAGTTATATAAAAAAATTAGAAAGGGAGAATGACATAATACATTCAGAGCAAAGTATTATAGCCTATGGCGACAATAAAATCAGAGTTGTAGGAAGTATAATCTTAAAATGTTTAATTAAAAATAATATTCAAAATGTAAAATTCTTGGTTGTAGATATACAAGGCAAACCTATTCTTGGATTAAAAACCTGTGTAAAATTAAATATAATATGCAAGCTGGATGAAGTTAACTTAAATAATAAAAGAGATCCTAAAGAAAATTTCATTAACCAGAATAAAAAGTTGTTTGAAGGTACTGGTAAAGTTCCGTTTAAATATAGGATTTTGTTAAAAGAGGGTTACAAACCAGTTGTAAGTAATTGCAGAAGAGTCGCTGAAAAAAAAGGAAAGCTAAAAAATACTTTGGATGAGTTAGTAGACAAAGAGATAATTGAGAAGGTCGATGAACCTTCAGAATGGGTAAGTAATATAGTTTGTGTCGAAAAACCTAATTCAGACAAGTTAAGAATCTGTTTAGACCCTATACATTTAAATAAGTATATTTGTATAGATAGGCATCCTATACCAACAACAGAAGAAATAGGCTTAAAATTAAGAGGGAAAAGTATCTACAGTGTGATAGATATGTCAGATGCCTTCTATCACATAGGTTTGGTCAATGATAGCCAAAAATTATGCACATTTATAACACCATTCGGTAAATATCGTTTTAAGAGGTTATGTTTTGGTCTATCATGTAGTCCAGAAGTTTTCCAACGAGTAAATGAAAGAATTTTCGGAGATTTAAATATCCCAATATATTTTGATGACTTAATAATTGCTGGTAAAGACGAAAGAGAACATGATTTGATAATGAATAAAGTACTAGAGAGAGCTAAACAGTTTAATGTAAGATTTAATGCTAACAAGTTACAATACAAAGTAAAGGAAGTAAAATACTTGGGGCAGGTTTATTCCAAAGATGGGATAAAACCAGATAATTCATATGTAGAGGCAATAATGGCTTTAGAAGCGCCAAAAAATAAAAAAGAATTGCTGAGAATTCTGGGCATGGTAAATTACTTGACGAAATTTATACCAAAGATGTCAGAAATAGTAGCACCTCTAAGAGGTTTAATAAAAAATAACGTAAATTACTTGTGGACTGCTGATCATGATAATACATTTAGCAATCTGAAAAAAGTTATAGGTAATTTACCAACCCTTAAAATATTTAACCCAAACTTACCTATTACAATACAAAGTGATAGTTCCCAGTATGGAGTGGGAGGGTGCCTTATGCAAGGAGGTCAACCCATAGCATTTTGCTCAAGACGTCTTACTGAAACCGAGACAAGGTACGCACAAATAGAAAAGGAGTATTTATCAATTTGTTTTAGTCTAATTAAGTTTCATCCGTTTGTTTACGGTAATAAGATAACAGTACAAACCGATCACAAGCCAATAATTGGCATTCAGCAAAAAGATATTAATAAAATTACGTCCAGACTACAGAGAATGCGCTTGAAAATCTTAAAATATAATTTCGAAGTTGAGTACATACCAGGTTCAAAGATGTATGTAGCTGATCTTTTAAGTAGGTCATTCATAAAAGACAAAGTAAATGAAGATTGTGAAATGGAAGAGGTTGTGCATACGATTGACATTGAAAGACCCATTACAAATAGACGATTAGCTGAGGTAAGCAAGGAAACTTTGTATGATAGTACTCTTAAAAAAGTTACTGAATATTGCATTAAATCTTGGCCAGATAAAAAAGTATTAGATAACACTGAACTAAAGCACTATTATAAAATAAAAGACGATCTACTGGTTCGCCATGGAATTTTATTTTTCAATGAGCGAATTTGCATACCCAAAAAACTACGAAATCATATGACTAGAGAGCTACATAAATCTCATTTTGGTATGGAAAAAACAAAGAAGTGGGCAAGGAAAATATACTGGCCGGGTATAATAACTGATATTGAAAATTTTATTTCAAGGTGTCGCATATGTGAGAAATTCAGCAGAAATAAAATAAAAGAACCGCTAATACCGCACGAGGTACCTAAATATCCATTTGAGATAGTGGGGTCTGATATATTAGAATATGCATCAAAATATTATTTAGTTGTAGTTGATTACTACAGCAATTGGATAGAATTGAAAGAAATACAAAGAAAAAGTATAGATGAAATGTTAAAACAATTAAAAGTAATATTTTCTAATTTTGGGTTACCTGCAAATTTTATATCTGATAACAATCCCTACAACAGCTTTAAATTTAAAGAATTTTGTAATCAATACAATATACAATGTGTTTTTACGAGTCCCAGGTACCCAAGATCGAATGGGTTGGCTGAAAAAGCCGTACACATATGTAAACAGTTATTAAAAAAGTGTAACAATGAAGACGAAATATTTGTTCATTTGTTGAATTACAGAATTACACCACTATGTGGTCTTGAGGCCTCACCTTCAGAGTTATTACAAAGTAGGTTACGAAGAACAGGTTTGCCTATATCCAACAGATTATTGGAACCCAAAACCACTAACGAGTATGGGAAAAAAGTAGAAAGAAAATTGGCAGTAAAAAGCTATCATGATAAATCTGCACGTAGCAGCTCAGATTTTAACGAAAATCAAGATATACTATTTAAATTGAAGAAGGATAGGTATTGGACACCGGGAAAAGTCTTATCAAATACTAATTCTCCACGATCATACTTGGTGAGTGATGAAAATGGCAGAGTTTATAAAAGAAATTCTTCCTTTCTAAAAAATACAAAAAATCCAACGGTTATAAATGCGTCAAACAACAACGAAAATATAAACAAACTGTAAACCTAGTAGTGCTGATGAATCAAGTGAGAACACTTGTTTGTCTAATAGCACTGATGTATATAATGAAAACGATTGTGGAACTAATAATAATAAAACGGCAAATGAATGTACAAGTGTCAAGGAAGCAAATAGCAAATGCACAAGATCAGGTCGGGTCGTCAATGTACCAAATAGGTTAAGAGACTATTATACATAGCGGAAAAATATTATTAGTTTCATGTCTAGTTAATAGTATTAGTTAGTTAGTTAGTATTTCAATTATTTCAATATAAGTCCAAAAAGGGGAGATGTTACGTATATGACACTTCATAGTGCCATGTACTAGCTTGAATGTTCTATGGTCATCTGGCAAGTGACAGTTGGGAAGCGGATGCCTTAGATAGTTAGGTTAGAACATATAGAAGATCGAAGTGTTCTCAAACTAATCGTGTTTTATTTAAATAATAATATCAAAGCTAACCTGAAACACAATTGATAAAGTTAAATTTGTTTTTAATTTTCAATTCATAAAAGGCGGACCTTTAAAATATTAGTCGAAACGATTATTTCTAAAGAATTGACAATAATTTCGTTTTGATAAATATGAATATTGTTGTTGACGTTTTATAGATACAAGCAGTCTGAACGGTATCAATTTAGGGGACATATATTTTGTGGAGATTTCAGACCTTTCTTTTTATGTTAGGTTGAGAATAACACTTGTTAATTAAAACTTTTTAATCATACTAACCTTATTTTTAAGGTCGCTGAAAACTAAGACTCAGACGTTGCATCTAGAGCTGGAGCTCAATTTACCCAACACGGGAGAACATTATTTTACAATCGCACAAACTTTAATTGGATTTGAGAAGAAATTCGCGTTTAAAAAATAAGATTCTGATTATGCAAAAATCAATTACTTTATCTTACCTATGTATTCGGCCGTAGTTAACATGAAGATACTATTTTATCAATTTGGAATAGTTAATCAAAATTGGAATTAACTAATGATGATATTAACATGTTAAATATGGGGATAAACACTCTTATAGAAGATGAAGATGGGGCAGTTCAAACCCGACAACACTGCAACATCGTACTCCACAACATTTTTCTCGGCCAACGCCGCTAGAGAGATGATACCTATTGTCCCTTGCAACCGAAATTAATCAACATTAGAAGAAATAAAATTATAGGAATCACAGTATATATTGCTGGAATTATGATCATCAATGATGTCACCGTCCATATCTGTCATATCCTTCTTATTCTAATTCCGTCCTTCATTTATGCAATGCTATTTGCTTCCTTTCTGCACACATGCTCCAACTACCTGGCTCTTTCATTTTCAAACTTTCCACTATTTTCCGGAGAACTTTCCTTACTCACCTTAACACATACTTCTATTTTTTTAGCACTCGGCAATATTTGTTTCATTGGAGGTTGTTGTTTCTGCTTTAAAAATATTATTTGAAAACCCCATTATTTTGCTACTCGATTTTCTAGCGTTTTCGTCCCATCATCCGTATTCTTAATTAGCACACCTAAAGTTTGTTCATGGTAGCAGCACTGGAACTGGACCAGTGCAGGCCAGTTCATGAGTGTAAAGTTTGTTCTTGATAGCTGCACTGGAACTGGACCATCTGGGATATCTGTCAACTGATGAAATGATTCTTTATCATTGATAGCTGTCAACTGATGAAATGATTCTTTATCATTGATAGATTTTTTGTTCCTCATTTGTAAACCATATCTAGAAATAATCTTTTCCTATTGCAGCATACCTTGATGTGGAACGTAGCTGCGTTGCTTGTTGTCTAGCCGGTATGATTTCCCACCATAGGGAATATATATATATATATATATATATATATATATATATATATATATATATATATATATAATGTCTTGATTAGAGTTGAGAAAAAAAATGATATATGACTCGATTCTTGTTTCCAATGTCGACACTCTCAACAGGTCCAGATTTGTCATTTATAGAATTTTTATATCAATTATTCAATTATTTTTAATCAGTGATATTTAATATTTTCAATTGTAATCAATATATATATATATATATGTTAGTGAGTGAAAACTCAATAACTTTATTAATTGAAAAAAAAAAACAATTCGAAAATTAATATTACAATGGGTTCAATCTGACAACAGTGTAATCGATGTTAACAGTTCAATGATTCGAATAGAAGAGTGCAGGCGAGCTCCTACTGCAATAAGGAAACTGTACATGCATACAATAAAAAATAACTCTAAACGCCTGCGCTAAATATTCGAAATATCGTAAATATAAAATTAAGAAGTAATAAGAGTTGCCTATGCTTATTGGAACAAATTTAATATTTAATGTGGGATACATTACACTTTCCCTCCCTAAAAAAAAAAACAAAAACTAAAAATAAAATAAATTAATTACTTAAAAGTATTTCATTGATTTAAGTTTCCTTTTACTTCTTCTTGGGGTACAGACATCAGGTATTAAATTAGATGTAACAGGTTCAGCAGATTTACAATAATTATCTTCATCAGATTCATGACAATTTTTGTTTTCATTTATTGGACTGATATTTTTGTTAGGTTTATTACACATGTTATGGTCAGAAGATTGTACGTCAACTGAAAATTCAAAATCTACTATTTGATTTATGTGCCTCCTCCATGTTTTATCTAGACTAGGTATAAATACAAAATAAGTTTTTGAACCTATCTTCTTATGAATTATTCTCTTTAACCAAGAAGGTTAATTAACAACTCTATAATCCCTTACTGCTACATGATCTTCTATTACATTTTGTTTACTAATACTAAAGTCTGTTACATCAATAGCTGTATGATTTACAATATTTACATTGTTATTCCAAAAATCATAAACACTTCTTATGTTTCTTCGAAACATTAAATTGGCTGGATATTTTCCTGTAGAACTGTGTGGTGTAATTCGATAAGATAAAAGAAAATTGTTTAAATTACGGTTAAGTTCTGCCAATGAACTCCTTTTTAAAATCTTAAGTAGTGCTTGTTTAACTGTTTTAACCGCATTTTCAGCTTGACCATTAGATGATGGATGAAAAGGTGCAATTTCTTTAAATTCTATGTTGTTTTTACCTAAAAATGTTTGGAATTCATTTTATTTAAAAGTAGTAGCGTTGTCAGAAACTAAAGCAAAAGGTAAGCCAAATCTACAAAAAATATCCCTTAAAATATTTATTGTTGCACTAGATTTAGTGTTTGAAGTGACAACAGCTTCTAGCCATTTTGTATGAGCATCAACTAACACTAAAATATATTTATCAAGAATTGGACCTAAAAAATCAATATGAATTCTTTCCCATGGTCTATCAGGAAAATCCCAATTTTTTAATGGTGTTTTGGGAGGATCACTTTTAGTTTTTAAACAATATTCGGAAGATTTAATTACATTTTCAATATCATAACTAATTTGCTGCCACCATACATAAGAACGAGGCAAGCTTTTAGTTTTGATCATTCCAAAATGAGAAGAATGTAGTTGTTTTAAAATATTTCCTTTTAAATTACAAGGAATTACGACTTTGTGTCCCAGCATCAAACAACCATCGACAACAATAAAGTTGTTTTTATAATTAAGATAAGGTTTACATAACTGTGGTATCTTTTTCGGCCACCCCATATTAACATATTTACAAGTTTGTTGAGTTTCCGTCTTGATCTGTTCCCAAACAATCGGCAAATCAGTATTTGAGGCAATAAAGTTTAACTAAGAACTCTCAATGTCAAACTCTTTTAATTCTTCCCCTAAGGGTAAACGAGAAAAATAGTCAGCTGTATTATCTTTTGATTGCACATACTCCACATCAAAAACAAAATTAGAAAGTATTAGAGCCCAACGTTGCAATCTATTAGTGGCAAATGGTGGAATGCCTCTCTTATTTCCAAATAAAGTTACAAAACATTTGGCATCAGTTTTTATCGTGAATCTCCTACCATACAGATACTGATAAAACTTCTTCACACCAAAAACAATGGCTAAAGCTTCTTTTTCTACTTGAGAATATTTTTGTTGACTGCTAGAAAGTGTTAAAAATGCAAAACCAATGGGTTTTTCTACATTATTAATGGCATGTGAAATCATAGCTCCAACACCATAATAAGAATTATCAACAGTTAACTTTATTGGTAAATTTGGGTTATAATGCTCCAAAAAGGAAGCAGAGCTAATTATGTTTTTAATTTTATTATATGCCATTGTACATTGTTCAGACCAAATAAACTCAACATTTTTCTTCAATAAACTGTACAAATGCTGAAGTACTAATCTAAGTTGAATAATATTTTGAGGTACTGAGCTTCAACAATCGCTCTAACTTTATGTTCACTTGTATTCAATCTGTATTTATCAATTGTGTAACCCAAATAATGTACTGAGTTTTTGAAAAATTCACATTTGTCTAATGCTACAATAAGACCACTTTTTTGTAACCTATCCAAAACTTTTTCAACCTTTTTTAAATAAAAACCCCTGTTTTTTCCAGTAATTAAAATGTCATCTAAAAAGCAAACAACCCCATCTAAACCTAAGATTTGTTCCATTATTCTTTGAAACATTGCTGGAGCACTAGCAATACCAAAAGGTAAACGATTATAAATAAATAACCCCTTTGAAGTATTGAAAGTTGTTAATTTCTTTGACTCATTGTCTAACTCAATCTGCTGATATGCTTGAGAAAGATCAATTTTTGAAAACTCAACTCCGCCTTGTAGTTTCCTCAATACAGGGCAATGGGTATTTATCAATTAACAATACAGGATTAAGAGTAATTTTATAGTCACCACAAATTCTGATGGTTCCATTTTTCTTAGCTACTGGTACAATGGGTGTTGCCCAACTGCTGTATGATACTGGGCTCAAGATGTTTTCAGTGACAAGTCGGTCTAGTTCCGCCTCAACTCCTCGGCATAAGGCAAAAGGAATGGAACAGGCTTTGCAAAACTTGGGCTTGGCTCCCTCTTGCTTATCCAGTCGCAGAGTACCTGCATTAAATTTACCCAAGGAAGGAAAAAATACTTTAGAATACTTCTTCGATAACATTTTCATTATCTTAATTACATTTATATCCTCAATTTGTAGCAAGTTTTCATTTTTATCAATCAATCAATTATTAATGCCATTTACATTTAGTTTAAATAAATTGAAAAAATCTCTACCCAATAATGGAGGGCCCCCATTAGAAATTATATAAAACCGTATTGTTTTTGTTTTTAAATTAAAGGTCACTTCTACCTCATTAAATCCCAAAGGATGAATACTTGAACCATCATAACTTGCCAAAGTTTTGCTGGTTCGATAAACAATGAACTTATTCAAATGTTTTTCTCTAAATAGTTCAGAAATTACAGAGACCGAGGCCCCTGTGTCCAATTGAAAAGTAAACAGTTGCTTATTTATTGTTATTTCAATTGTGATTTCATCATTTGAAGCAGATAAATTAAAAATGTGATCAAACTTACTATTTTCATCAGATGATAAATCAGAATTATTATTATTTAAAAAATAATTACACCTCTTAAGTTTTTTCTGGCAAATATTGGCTAAGTGGCCTTTTTCATTACAAAAATTACAAAAATAATTTTTAAAAACACACTTACCTTTGTTATGTCATGTTTTTCCGCAGACCTGATTGACATTTGACGAGTTGACAGGTTGGCGTCAACTAGGGCCGGCTCCATCTTGCGAACTCCGCTCAAACTTGCGTTGCTGTCGGTAGCTTCCATTTTGTGGTACAGGAAACTGACGTGGTCTTCGCAGCGGCGGCGCCGACCCCCTCGTTGATGCACATGGTATTGATAGAAAATTTCTTCTTTCACGGTTGTCATGTTGATTTCTTACAATACTGGCTATATATACCATTGCTCTGTCGAGGGAAATTGTCACCTTTTCTTCAAATAGTCTCTCCAGGACCTTGGTATTATCCATCCCCATGATGAACTTGTCTCTGAGCAACGCTTCTAATTCAGTTCCGAAATCACATTTCGAAGCCAGGTTACGTAATCTTGCGGCCCAATCAGCGACCGTTTCAGCACGACTCTTCGTGGCTTCATAAAACTTCTGCAAAGGCACTGGTTGTTGTTTTAAAATATATGTCGAAAAGCTTCACGTACTTCACAATGAAGCAGGAATGCTTTGTGCTTACTTCACATTTCATCGCACAGAATGGCAAAAAGTCGAGATTGCTTAGGCCGTGACTTAATGAAATTTACAACCTTAACTTATCTCTCAGTCGTCAGTCCAATACTAACAAAGGCTAATAGATTAGCCTGGCAAGCAACTTCGGTACTTTCATCAAGTTGAAGAGAAAAGTTTGTTTTAAAACTGTAACTGTGAATTTGACCGATTTTTTTGTTCCCTTTTCAGTGAATAAAGTTTCAGATATTATTTGGGCTGATGGTAAAATATAATTCTACCCTACAGAGTGAGTTGTTCCATTTTTAGCTATCAAAAAGGATATTCGATAAGATTCAATTGTAGCTTGTCTATTTTGCTCACCAGAAATTGATGTTTTCATTACTGAGTGTAACTTTAAGAATAAGTTTGAATAAAGGGTGAGAATGCTTATCTTATCGACGGTCTGATAAAATCATGTCATGAACTGCAACGATATTTTCGGGGATTGACACGGAAACTGGTCTTCCCGATCGGTCATCATCTTCAACGGAAAATTCACCTCTTTTGAAGCTCGAAGTCCAATTTTTCACGGTCGCATACGAAGGACATTGATCACCAAGGTTATTGAGCATATATTCGTAAATCTGCTTACCTCTTAACCCTTTTAAATGCAGGTTTTTGATGATGGCTCGATACTCCAATTTTTCGATTTTCATAATTTCGGTGGACATATTTTTTCTTTTAATTTATTGCGTAACTCTGGTTTATTTTTTTGGCATGAAACTTTACACCAACACTTCTAATAAGTTATTAAGTTCGTTGCTATGATAACGCAATATTTTGTATATGCATGGAACTGGTGTAGGCTATCTAGATATAAATACATGGTCGTATAGTTCAGATCAGGGACGACAATGACCCTCCACTTTGGGATTCTCAAATATTTGAGGTTATCTACTCGAAAATAACGTTTTCATCACTTTAGGGTTATGTAACACAATACCTATTTGTTGGGGTTTATATAGAGGATACAAAAATATTAAATTGTCCACAGTATCCAGTACAAGATGAGTGATTATTAAACTTACCACTGAATTTTTAAGTTGTTCTACTTCAGTCTAAGTAATTATAGCTAGTATTTCCTTCAAGAAATAATCCATCGATGATTTGCAGTTATTACAAATACCAAAAACAGTTGATATCTTATGAATCACCTCTTCCTGTAGTTTTTTGTTTCTTTCATAAAAAATGGATCAAATCACTCGGTAGTATTTTTTTGTTTTGTAGAAAACACATAAAAACTAGAGGGAACATCGAAACAGTCGTCAGACAGTGTAATAGTGACTGTGTTGGTAGTAGGAGTAGTAAATGCAGCATACAAATTGTCTTCACGTATTTTATGAAATAATCATTACTTTTCCCCTTTTGTTTTCTATTATCATATTATTCATTAGCCATTCGAAGTATTATCTGATCTGGAATTGTCAGTATTGTTATTGCCATTCGTTTTTTTAATGCTTATTACATCTCAATCCGTCAGTCCTCAATCGAATCAAACGTTTCTTCCATAATTCTATCCATTCAGGTTTGAGATCATTATTGGAGGTATCTACGGCTTCATTATCTAATTCTTCATACTTATACAATCATACATATTATGTATGATTGTACCATTCAATGTACACATTACTACAAATATTTCGAAATATGTGGTTTAAGGTAGTTTTAAAAATAATAAATTGATGCAATTAAATATTTTGTTGTTGAGCTAAGTGGTTTTTAAAATATTTATTTTGCCAATCTATTACGAGATTTAAGAATATCAAATAAATCATGAAAAATTTGAAGAAATTCAGTTGTAGCACCTGCATTATGGAAATATGTATTAATATCTGTTCTCGATAAATAAAGAAGAACATCTGTTGTACTTAAAATTTGGGTTGCCAATTTAACTTTCATAACTATTATGAGAGAGAGAGAATGAAAAAAAAATCTAGCTGCACAGTAACCATCACAAAAAGCCGTTACATTGTCTTCACCTTTGCATTGATAAATTTCGCAAATCATGCAACTTCGAATTTCGTCGAAATGGTCCAATTACAACTCTGGTTAGCAAAAAGATATCAAAACAAATTATATATCGTTAAAAAATCTACACTCTAGCGATGTTTATAAAAAAACAAAAGCTTCCTATCACCTTTACTTTTTTTTAAACGCATGAATTGTTGTAATAATATGAATATTTAAGATACATTGCATACTGTAAAAGTTACGAAGTTATAACTTCTTGCATAAGTTAAAATAAGAAGAGACATGAAAATCAGAAAAATTGAAGAAAATAAAGTGAATTATTGAAGAAATGAGTCGTTTTAGAAAATATCTTGTTTAACCATAAAAAAACTTTCAAAGTAAAATTGGGTTGGACGTCAGTAATTTACAAAAAGTTTTTGTCCTAATAGTACAGTAAGTCAGCAATGTAAAAAATGAGAACGGGATTATATGACAGCTATATATCGCTTGTCCAGTTCAAGACTGGTTTATTTCATAAAAAGCGATTTCTCAGGAGAGCTGATTAAAGTTTATGCTTTTCTCTTCAATTGATATCCGATGATTGCATTATCCGAATCATCACAATAAAAGTACTCCTCTATAGATTTACAGAGGTTTTCCCCTCTCTGTATACTATTTTTTTTTATGAGTAATTATGAGCAAAACTCTAAGATGAACCTATCTTGCACCGAAATATTTCAGGTTTTTATAGATAACTCCAGTTATTAATCATTCAAAAGCTGTTTATTTTTTATGAAACAAGTACAAAAATAAGAACAAAAGTGTAAAACATAATAAATATCTTCATGAATTCAAAAATCCTTGAGACTAGTGAGACATTTTTAGTGAAAAAAAGTCATGAGTCTTTATTCTCAGTGGTAACTACGTCTTTCTTCAGACTAGGTAGGCACTCTTATCACAAATTGTAGACAAAAAAAACATTTTCATTATTTTAAGATAATCACAGCTTATTACAAAATATTACTTTGTACAATAAATGTATGTAAAACTTTATATCTAGATACTACAAAAAGAGAAAAAAAAAATACTGTGCCAATTCGTTTCCTACTGAAGGAACTTAACAATTACTTGGAAAAAAATGCATGTAACTACTTTTACAAGTAGATACTTAAAAAAAGAGAGAAAAAAATACTGGGCTAATTCGTTTCCTATTGTAGAAAATCAACAATACAATTGCTTTGGAAAAAAATGAAAATAATAATAACAGTATAAAATAACAAAAATTGTAGAAAAACCAAGGAAGCGATTAGTTTGCACCTTTTATAAATTTTTGTAAAACTCTTTGTAACACAGAGGCATGACAGCTACACCATTGGTTTTTTTCTGGAAAAGAGAAAGTAATGCTTCTTTTTTTTATTAGTGATGCTCGACTTTCTTGTATAGGCCTTGGAGAGTGTTACAGTTGGAGTGAAACTGAAACTGCAAGCAGCAGATGAACTGCTTCGACGTTTCTTGTTCTGGTTTGCTATGTTGATAGATTTGAAATCTTCCTGAGAGAATGATGTTTTATATCGAAAAAATCCAGGCTCATCTTTGTGGGTCTCAATCACACAGATATCAGCGATTGGTACCTTATCACCGTCTTCATTGAACAAAGCGTCCTTTATTGTCAAGTCAGCTGTCAGCTTTGCTGGAGGTGTCTTCTTTGCTTGTGAGATGATAGAAATATAATTTTCTGGGACGTAGATAGGTGAGGCTTTTCTATATTTCTTTATAGCCCGTTCTATAACAGAGTGAACGTTGTCGCCCTCGTTTTGAGTGTGTCCAGTTACTAGGAATTTGTGCGCTATAGATCTGATATTTTCAAGCTCCCAAGTGGCAAACATGAACAGGGCAAAAATAAACCGGTTTTTTTGCTGACCTCCGCAGTTATCACTGTAAAAAATGACATCAACTGGGGTATTGACAGTTCTGTTTAGGTTTTCGAGGTATAACCAGATGCAACTGCCAATTTCGTTGGCACCCCGTTTTGCTTGGCCTTCATGCCACATGTAACAATATGTCTTCTTGGACTTTAGCTCATACATAGTGAAGTTATACACGTTTAATTTGGACACGTAATAAAAGGCTGATGATTCTTCTTGAGGGCAAGGCAGGGAAGCTTGTCTGATTCAAAAATACCACCAATGTTGGATTTTTCTTTTCTTATCGCAGTGTTGAGAGCTCGAGCACTGATATTGAGAGTGGCCAAGAAGAAGATCTTGCATACATGTATTTCTTTCTTATCAATAGTAAAATAAAATACTTTGTTAAGGGCTCTTGGTGTTTTATCTAATCGGCCGTAACGGTATCGGGGGTTGACTTCAGAAAGACAACTGTTTAAGAACGCTCTTTGTAAATGGATATTGAGAGGTTCCAGTATTTAGTAAAAATTTCTATGCGCGTTTCCTCGCTTATGTTGGCTGCACAATGAAAGCGACATTTAGTTTCATTGCACCTTTCTGGCTTCCCTCAACTTGACGAATTTTTCTTTGGAGCCATCAGGATTTTTCCGCACTCCCAATGATTCGTAACTTCTTCCAGATATCTCCATAATAGATCACTTACTAAGAACAATATTACTAAAAATTTCAGTGTTAAAGAGGGCTATCTCAGGTTGTCTCTAATAATTACTGGAAATTTAAGAGCTAAAGAGGGCTATCTTAAGTTGGCTCTTTCTTGAAGAGAATAATCTAGAGGGAAATAAGTTAATTTACCATTCAAAATAGAGCCATTATCATAATAGTTCAGTTTTGTACTAAAGATTGATATGAAAAAGTTACTTACTGTCGGTTTATCACATAATAACCCACTATTGCACAATAGAACTCCACTCTCTCTATGTGTGGCAAGGATCAAAACTGAAATGATTCACTCTTGCACAGCCCCCCCTCCACAAATCAAAGATGGCCCACTTACATGCACTCCATCTAGGGGTGATCCACTAAGTTTTTTAAGAAACGGTCTTACACAGAGTTAGTAGAGGCAATTTGAAGATAATTCATGCAAAAAACTGAAAATCGCTTTATTTTGAGTTAGACTAGTCTTGAACTGGACAAGCGATATGTTAAGTTAAGGAATCAATCCGATGAGTTTTAAACACGAGAAAAAAAAGGATTATGATAGAGTGTCTTGATAAACTCCACTTTAGTAATGAAAATAATGAATTGTGATTTTCTGCATTAGAAGATAATCTGTAAAAAATACATCGAGGGAAAAAGAAGACATGTACTCAAAAGTAAAAGGAGTAACAGAAAGAGACATATTCAAAATTATACTTATCTACAATTATTCTACATATCTCATAACAGTAAAGGGTGACACGGTGTTGAAAAGCTAAGAACAAATGTGGAAAACATTGAGAAATACGGTCCCCTCAAAATTCTTTATACATATAATTAATATTAATTAGATACCTTCCATACAACAGCTGTAACCCTACATTTTGATGTTTAGGTCTTTTTTTGAGAAGAATAATGTTCCCTTTTCGTTCTCTCAACGTTTTTGCTTCTATTAGAATGATATGATAACAACATACTTTCAACTGGTTGTTGAGGTGCTAAAAAAATAAAACCTAAGTGTGTGGATATGTCTCAGTAGAAACTGCATTACCTCACCCAATTCAAACAAAAATGTTTCTTGAATATTCAACAACTCTAAATACCTTTGACATGGTGTACAATAAACCATTAAGTGGCATTACAATGTATTCGCTAAGCTAAATTTACACTCAACTAAGTCATATGCATACAGGACTTTTCAGGAAAATTCTTCATTTTTCATTCAGTTTCATTGGCAGATATAGTGTTGAATTTGTACAAAGTGATTAAAGTGATGAAATGGTACTTAAGTGACTTGAAAGTTCTTATTCAAAAACTGATAAGACAATAATTTGAAATAATGATGGAAACATGACATAGCTAAAGTTATTTTTTTCAGACTAGTTTGAGATTTTCAAAGGAAGTCACCTAAAATACTTAACAAAATATATGATTTAATATCAAATATTGTTGAGCAACTAATAATTATTTTGAACAAGAGTAAATTTATTGGAAAAATATTAATATTTAAAGAAACATCAACTCATCAATTCATTGTAAACTACAAGTTACTTATTCTTCACAATTGGGGTAGAGTTTCTTTGAAGAATGTAACCAAGCAAAAATTACTCAATATTTTATTTTCTTACCTCAGAAATATGAATAAAAGAAGTAAGATGGGTCAGAACAATACGAGGATCTTTTCTATCACATATTTATTGTGCAGAAATACCACAGTTCATTTGAATGATCTTTATCTTGCAAATCCATAAGGTAGGTACTCCAAAGCTACTAAAGGTCCCCATGTGAATCCATCCAAATGCTTCTATTATATCAATCATTATATATAGGTAAATATTTAAAAAAAGTGTTGTTGGGGATTGTTTTAATCAAATTTCCAAAAATATTACCTAAATGATAGAATCACTGCAAAAATCTTCAAAGCGGTTCTATTCTTACTACTTCAATAATCTAATTCTTTTTTTGTAACTGGACATTAACAGACATTACAATACAAACTTCCAGGCCCAGTTCAGATCAAGCTACAATAGTGAAATTGATGAATATGTTAGAGTACGTACAATTCTTTTTTATTCTTGCCAATATCTTAAAAACATTTAGCTTGTTTACATAAAACATTGTAGTGTGTACGTGAGCATTTTCAAATACACAAGTACGTATGTTCAAAACTCTGACATCAATAAGATGATGATTATGATGGCAAAATCAAATGAAAGAATACGACATGCAATATCAAATTACTTACTTAAAAGTGTACAAAATGTGAGAAATAATTGTACATACCTACTATAAGAATCAAAATTTAAAAAATATATACCTTTTCAGTAAAAATTTACTTCATTACTTAAACTGTATTCACCTAATCTTCACGTATAAAACTTAAACATAGGTAAGTTTTTCAACTAGATACCAATTCCGTTCCTATCATTATAATGATTTCCGAAGTTCCTTTAATGGTTATCGTAGGTCTAAATAGCGTTTCTGTTTTATTTTATTTTTACCATTCGGTACATGTTGTTTCTTGTTGTAACGATACATATTGGAAAAGGACAGAGTATTGCCCACCCTTCCACTTTGTTTCATTAGCAGTTTGAATGTGAAATATGTTAATCATACAATTATCATTGCTGGTTTTTACAAAATATTTTGCATACCCTAATTATAAAATCACATTTTTCAACGCCAATGTGTGAATATCGAGTTTTTTCGTATAAAAGGTTAATAAACTACTGTGGATAGGTATATCATATTTGACTTTGAAAAAAGTTCAAAGAAGAACGAAAAGTAATACCTGGAGTCTGTAGGCTGAATTCAATATATGAAAAGATTTTTTGATTTATACTTTGATTATAGCAAAAATAAAATTTGAAGTAGAATTATATCGATTGCAGCACATTGACATTGTGCTTTTTGCATATTTAATCATTTCATCGACGTTATAAAATTCCGAAACTGTTTTTAGTGTTTCCTCGAGGTCTACACACGGTGCATTCCACTAAGCTTTCTCTCGTCCAAATACAATAGTTTGTGTAGAAATTTGAGATTGTGGACTGTTATTCCTTATCTCTAAGTGTCTTGAAAGTTCTTATTTAAAAACAAGTGATAAGACAAAATTCATTTATTAATAATTTATAATAATAAACATCTCAATGCAAAACTCATTTTTATTAGGCTAGTTTAGAATTTTTAAAAGAAGTCCCTAAGAAGGCAAAACCGAACCGTAAGTACATTGCTGATTATTTGAAATATAGTTTTTGTGGTTACTGGCACAGATGACGACCTGCTACTTCAGTGAGTTTTATGTTTCGAAATATTTGCTGATGAGAGTATGAAACCTTCACAAATGTAAATACTTTTAATAGAAAAAAACATATGTATTTCTTTCAGTACAAAGAAAAAGAATTCTTAAAGTCAAACTCAATACTGAAAACATCAATTTCTGGTGAGAAAAATAGACAAGCTACAATTGCATCATATCACCTATCCTTATTGATAGCTAAAAAAGGAACAGAACACTTTGTAGGGTAGAATCTGAAGTTTCATTCACTGAAAAGGAAACAAAAAAAATCTGTCAAATTCACAGTTACAGTTTTAAAACAAACTTTTCACTTCAACTTGATGAAAGTACTGAAGTTGCTAATCTATTAGCCTTTGTTACGTTCGATCCCAATTAAAGCATAAAAGAAGAACTGCTTTGTTGCAAGTCTTTATCGTCTTAACCAACAGGAGAAACTACTTTTAAATATCTCGATGATTTAATTACAGATAACGAAATAAAACGGACAAAAAGGATTGGACGAACGACTGATGGTGCTTCTGCTATAAACTGAAGGTTGAAACTTTCATTGAGTCGCAGTCTAAGCAATCCCGACTTTTCAACATTCTGTGCGATAAAATGAATGGAAGTGCTGTCAAGATTGTTTGAGCTTGTTAATGAATTATGATTGTTTTTGTTGTAAAATGACGCGATGGGGCATTATTTTATCTTTTTGATTTCCTTATTTCTTGTTGTCTTCATTTTACACTTTTGACTTTTCTGTTTCATGTTTTTTGTTTTCAGCATCATTTTCCTCATGAAGGCTCTACTTCATATTACTTTCAACTTGTTTTTGACTTAAATTGACTAATAATTATAATAAATAAACATATCCTCGTTAAAAACCTATATGTTTGCCTCGTGGCGGCACGAAACGTCATATCGAAGATTTGTTCGTACATGTCTATAGTAAATTTGTATTCAAATAAAACTAGTATTTGATTTATTTCATTCAAATAATCGGTGCTAGATAAACAAAAGCATAAACGAATACAGTTACATAGCAATGTTGCCTAGCATATATATTTTTTCATAAACATTCTCGCCAAAATTATTTTCTTCATCTTTGTTTAGATCAATTGTGGAGAATATTGTCAGTTAACCAAATTTATTGAAAACTTCTGCCACAATCTTATTCTTATATTCTTATTGATTTTTAATAATATTACGATGTTTAAATAAATATTTTTGAAACGTAACATGCATCTAGATAATAAACAAATAAATTGTATAATTTGTGACAATATTGAGGTTTACTGTAAGTTGGCTTCAATTATAATCAAACATGTCAACTGGGTTCATCTTTTTTATTCGCCCAAGGTCAAAGTAAACCAAAGTTTCAAACAAAATAACTTCGGAATTCATTATAACGATAGGAACGGAATTGGTATGTAGTTGGAAAAGTTACTTATGTTTAAGTTTTATACGTGAAGATTAGGTGAATATAGTTTAAGTAATGAAGTAAATTTTGACTGAAAATGTATATATTTTTTAAATTTTGATTCTTATAGTAGGTATGTACAATTATTTTTCACATTTTCTACACCTTTAACTAAGTAATTTGATATTGCATGTCGTATTCTTTCATTTGATTTTGCCTTCATAATCATCATCTTATTGTTGTCAGAGTTTTGAACTTAATAAAACTATACGTACTTGTGTATTTGAAAATGCTCACGTACACACCACAATGTTTTATGTTGATGAATATGATTTGTACAAGCTAAATACTTTTAAGATGTTGACAAGTATTTGAATATCTTTTTCAATAACAAGTATAGGCACTACACCAATACTGGAAGTAGTTTACAGATAATTTATTTTTATGTAAAGGAGCGTGATTTCTTATTTAACAAAATGGCCTCTAATAGAAAAGCATTGTGCGAACTCTAACATATTCACCAATTTCACTATGGTAGCTTGATCTGAACTGGGCCTGGAAGTTTGTATTGTAATGTCTGTGAATGACCAGTTACAAAAAAAGAATTAGATTATTGAAGTAGTAAGAATAGAACCGCTTTGAAGATTTTTGCAGTGATTCTATCATTTAGGTAATATTTTTGGAAATTTGATTAAAACAATCGCCAACAACACTTTTTTTAAATATTTACCTATATATAATGATTGATATAATAGAAGCATTTGGATGGATTCACATGGGGACCTTTAGTAGCTTTGGAGTACCTACCTTATGGATTTGCAAGATAAAGATCATTCAAATGAACTGTGGTATTTCTGCACAATAAATATGTGATAGAAAAGATCCTCGTATTGTTCTGACCCATCTTACTTCTTTTATTCATATTTCTGAGGTAAGAAAATAAAATATTGAGTAATTTTTGCTTGGGTACATTCTTCAAAGAAACTCTACCCCAATAATTATTAGTTGCTCAACAATATTTGATATTAAATCATATATTTTGTTAAGTATTTTTGAAAATCTCAAACTAGTCTGAAAAAAATAACTTTAGCTATGTCATGTTTCCATCATTATTTCAAATTATTGTCTTATCAGTTTTTGAATAAGAACTTTCAAGTCACTTAAGTACCATTTCATCACTTTAATCACTTTGTAAATATTCAACACTATATCTGCCAATGAAACTAAATGAAAAATGAAGAATTTTCCTGAAAAGTCCTGTATGCATATGACTTAGTTGAGTGTAAATTTAGCTTAGCGAATACATTGTAATGCCACTTAATGGTTTTATGGTATTATAGACTTGTTGAATATTCAAGAAACATGTTTGTTTGAATTGGGTGAGGTAATGCCATTTCTACTGACATACCCACACAATTTTGTTTTATTTTTTTAGCTTCTCATCAACCATTTGAAAGTATATTGTTATCAAATCATTCTAATGGAAGCAAAAACGTTGAGAGAACAAAAAGGGAACAGTATTATTTTCAAAAAAAGTCGTAAACATCAAAATGTAGGCTTATAGCTGTTGTATGGAAGGTATCTATTTGATAATAATTATATGTATAAAGAATTTTGAGGGGACCGTATTTCTAAATGTTTTCGCATATTTGTTCTTAGCTTTTCAACTCTGTTATGAGATGTATAGAATAATTGTAGTAATTTCTGTTACTCCTTTTAATTTTGTTAGTACGTGTCATCAAAATTCATTATTTTCATCACTAAAGTGGAGTTTATCACTTCACTTTATCATAATCCTTTTTTTTCGTGTTTAAAACTCATCGGATTGATTCCTTAACATACATAGCTGTCATTTTTGGCGATTGATGCCTCTATAGCACTCAAAATGTATGGAAATGTGTCTGGACTCATCCGGTAATAATCAAAGAATTTGTGCGGATGATTTAGTAAATTGTCATGGAGGTGATGGAATTCTCCCAGTAAATTTCCTCTGAGTATTTCATTTATCCAACTCAAACGTCTTTTCTTATCACGATGAGCTCTCAAACGCCTTATTATGTAAGGTAGCTCCAAAAAGTGAATGTTTTGCAAATCCATTTCACACGATTCTACAAAGCACACTTTCTTTATGATGACAGTTGCGAACTAAGTAGTATAGAGTCGCCTGCAGTGAATGATACCAGTCGCTCAGTCTTACGACTAGTTTTAAATATTATTCCTACAACTACTAAACTGTTAAAACTGTAAAGTAAGCCTATAAAGACTGTACATGGATGTTTAATAACATATACTACAATATTTTGGAGGTTATAATAACAATAGACAAAAAAGAAATGTAACAGCTGACTACAGATAACAGGCGATAGTCAAGAATCAAAAAGGAAGTGGATTCACGCCTGTTGAAATAAAACTATTTTGGATTTGCGCCTTTTTGAAATAAACCAAAAATTAAAATGCTGATTTGACCCATTTCCACTCGTAATAAAATATAAAACTAGTATTTGATTTATTTCATTCAAATAATCGGTGCTAGATAAACAAAAGCATAGCAAACGAATACAGTTGTATAGCAATGTTGCCTAGCATATATATTTTTTCATAAACATTGTGGAGAATATTGTCAGTTAACCAAATTTAGTGAAAACTTCTGCCACAATCTTATTCTTATATTCTTATTGATTTTTAATAATATTACGATGTATAAATAAATATTTTTGAAACGTAACATGCATCCAGATAATAAACAAATAAATTGTATAATTTGTGACAATATTGAGGTTTACTGTAAGTTGGCTTCAATTATAATCAAACATGTCAACTGGGTTCATCTTTTTTATTCGTCCAAGGTCAAAGTAAACCAAAGTTTCAAACAAAATCAAAGAATTTTGGATTTGCGTTTTTTTGAAATAAACCAAAAATTAAAATGCTGATTTGACCCATTTCCACTCGTAATAAAATATAAAAAAGAACTCACGCCTGTTTAAAAAATGGGTTCAATAAGTTAATTGTAAGTGAATACAGAAAAACCAAATGTATCTTATATTAAAATCTACTACTTGCGACATCATACGGGTCTTTTGAGTCTACGTCAATTTTTGGCCAGTAGATTAGCTTGTAAATTAAGTCTTTCATTGTACTTTTCACGTCACTTTAATTTCTTCTCCAATCGAGAAGACTTTTAAATCCCTGGACATATACCATGGAGCATTTTTTCATCATCCACAAAACTTTTGTCTGAAATCTCTCGATTTGTCTCTAGAATTTGTCTAGAATCTTGGAGTAAAGGTGAAGCGTACAGCGGCTGAGAGCTGTGTATTCCACACGTCTTATTTTCTCTCGCACCGTACCTAAACTAACGTTTGCCGCCATGATAGCATCTCAGCTGATCACAATAGCGTGCTCGTTTTTGGTAGACACTCGACGTTTTCGTTTGTTTGTGGTGTATTGTAATTGTTTTGTGAATTTAATGCGTTTAGTTTTACATTAATTACAATAATGAGTAACGTAAGTGTGAAATATGTTTTTTTTGTGGAAAAGAAACTTGTGAAAAAATTGAAAAGTTTACTCCAGACACTTTAAAAAAGTGTTTAACTAATTTGGAGTATCGCAAAGTGAAGCCTGTTGACTGTATTCACTTACAATTAACTTATTGAACCCATTTTTTAAACAGGCGTGAGTTCCTTTTTTTTAGATTTTAATACGAGTGGAAATAGGTCAAATCAGCATTTTAATTTTTGGTTTATTTCAAAAAAGCGCAAATCCAAAATAGTTTTATTTCAACAGGCGTGAATCCACTTCCTTTTTGGATTCTGTTGTTTGATTTTTGACTATCGCCTGTTATCTGTAGTCAGCTGTTACATTTCTTTTTTGTCTATTGTTATTATAACCTCCAAAATATTCTAGTATATATTATTAAACATTCATGTACAGTCTTTATAGGCTTACTTTACAGTTTTAACAGTTTAGTAGTTGTAGGAATAATATCTAAGACTAGTCGTTCGTTGGAAGTGCGATCATGAGACTGAGCGACTGGTATCATTCACTGCATGCGACTCTATACTACCAAGTTCGCAACTGTCATTATAAAGAAAGTGTGCTTTGTAGAATCGTGTAAAATGGATTTGCAAAACATTTACTTTTTGGATCTACCTTACATAATAAGGCGTTTGAGAGCTCATCGTGATAAGAAAAGACGTTTGAGCTGGATAAATGAAATACTCAGAAGAAATTTACTGGGAGAATTCCATCACTTGCATGACAATTTACTAAATAATCCGCACAAATTCTTTAATTATTACCGGATGAGTCCAGACACATTTCCATACATTTTGAGGCATCAATCGCCAAAGATTTATTAATTCAGATTGAACAAAAAAAGTAACAACTATCTATCACGAAAAGGAAATAAAAAAAGTTCTAAATAGTACAGACAATATGCAAACTTTTTGTTTGTTTCTTTTTGTTTCCGAAATATTATCGCAAATTAGTATTAATCTCGCCTGGAGGTGATATCGTGATTTCGAATACTTATATATAAACAAACTAACATATCAACAAACAAACAAACAATAAAAACAGCTTTGAGCGTTGCAAAAGTATTCATCATGTCCCGTTTAGGATTTATTAACGAAGATTATTTCAATTTACTAATAATATGAGTATACGGAATATATATAATATATATAATACGAATACGGAGAATGTGATAGGCTTATTAAACGAGTCAATTTGTTGCACCGTGCAGCAAATTGAAACCTGTCGTAGACAATGAAGCCAATGAAATTACAGTCTTAAGATACTTCAGAGCCTATCCTGAAAATTCATTAACCGATGCGGAGAGAATTTGTGAAATCAGCGATAAGTATTCACAGTATTCTTAAAAAACACAAGAAATATTAGATTATTTACACTGAATCTGAATTGGAATCAGCTATTGTATGAGCATGACGAAGCCGCACCACACGGTAGTGCGCTTGCAAATAACTTTTTACAGATTCATTTTGAGAACCGATGGATAGCACACGATAGACCGCATTAATGGCCTCCCCGTTCACCGGATATCACCCCATTAGATTTTTTCTTTGGGGTCGTATCAAAGATATCGTGTATGCTTCGCCGCTAACTACAAAAGAAGAGTGTCACGAAAAAGTTCGGAATGCATTTTGCATTTCGGGTTTTTAAGAGGAATCCATAAATGTTTGGAAGTTGAGGGCAACCATTCCGAACATATACTTGAGTTTAATTTTTAGTTTTATTCTTCTCTTTTTAATGTAATGGTTTTAAACATTTTAATTTTTGTAACGTTAACTTTTGTTTTTCGTTGTTCGCCATCGGCAGATGATATTTAAAAACCATGAAAATTTCAGTTTTTTGAAAACGGGACATAGTGAACACTTTTGCAACGCTCACGAGTCAAGCTGTTTTCAATGCTTGTTTGTTGATATGTTAGCTTTTATATTGCTCGCTCCACGGAACCAGCAATTAAAAACCATGCAAACTCCATTTTTTTCAAATTTCCACAAAAACCGTTAATTTGACATATACGAATTTAATAACGAAGTCCCCTTAATTTAAAGCGAAGAATCCAATGGTACGGAGAAAAATGAGGGTTGCCATTTGAAAAAGTTTTCGAAATTTTTAGATGGCGATTTTGAAAGCTGTAAGCGTTATTTGTTCAAATACCAAAATTATTAGATCTGACTCACTTAAACTATGTATGTCCAAAAATTTCGAAAATGTGAAATAATTAAAAAATGGTGGACTTTAGGCATACTATGCCTCATATATTCTACAAGAAAATTCCAAAATAAAACCCCATATGAAATGTAGACTAATGAAAAACAGTTTTACTAATTCTACAAATATTTGGGAGCGATGCTCATCCAAAAATATTAGGATATCTGAAGAAATTGAATGAAAGAAGTGAAACGTTTAAAATGGGGAGTTACTTTAAAACGGATACAGACTATGGGATGAAAAATACATATACAAAGAGATGTTATGTTTAGGGAACTTGAAAATGACTATAAAACAATCATAGGTACTCATAAAAGGAAATTATTAAAATTACAATGAATTCATTGTAAGATTCTTAAGAATCCATGATTGATGACCTAGAAATAGAGAGAGAAATAAAAGTTCATGAAAGGGAAATTTTAAAAGAAGATGCCACTTCTACACAAAATCTTGTGCAGAGTTTTAATGAATCGGAAAAGGAGAACAATAGTATGGCCAGGAAACTGAAATAGGCAACAGCCAAGAAGAAAATGAAAATAAGTATATTTATGAGTTATCAATTAATGACGGCGAAGCAGAGTTGTTAGATTTGGGACAAGGAAGCTCAGAACGCTGAAACAGAAAAAGAAGATCAATAAATGTACTGAAAAGGTATAAAGATTATAAATTACTTACCTATGAATCATGATGAATCATGAATCATTACAGAAAAATAATACATAGGATATAGTTGATCTGAAAGAGGCACAGAATAAAAAGATCTTAACCAACAGATGGGTGTTTGGAAAAGAGAAAAAGATGACGGAACTTAAAAAGCAAGATTAGTAATGTGGAGATGTCAACAAGAAAAAGGTATAGATATTCAAGAGATATTTATTGCAGATATTTCATATGGATATTTAAATGAAGAAGTATTCATGGAGATTCCTCAAGAATATGAAAAGAAAAGCAATCAAATATGCAGAATGAGAAAGTCATTATATGGTTTTAAGCAAGCACCACTTATATGGAATATAAGTATATGGAAATATGGATTGCACTCAATAAGTAACAAGGAGCAAGAATTTTATCAAGCTCAACATCAAGAAAATTATATAGAAGAAATACTTGAGAGATTCTACATGAATGATACAAAACCCACGGAAAGTCCCATGGTATATGATGAAAATTTGGATAATAGGAAAACAGGGAAAATAAGTTTTCCATACACAGAAACTGTCGACAGTCTACTATACATATCGAGTAAAACTGCAGTTGGATTTTGTAGTAGGAAAATAGAAAATCCAACAAAAAATCTGTGATACCATTTCATTGATGAAGATTCTAGATTACAGAAGCACATTTTTAAGTTAAGTAAGTAATACCATATTTCAATTTTCCATTTATTTGTTAATTAATTTATTCATTAAAATTAGTTCCTGTATACTGCTGGTTTCAAGATTCCAGAAATATAACAATAAAATAAAATCTCAACATAGGAGCTAATACCCAAGTTACCAATTCGGAAGGGTAGCTAAAATCTATTCAACTGGCTTCAGCGTATTTGTCATCACCATACAGAACCTTGGAGTATTTTAGATTCCTCACTGATGCTGCCCGGAACAAGTGGAGTATACCACGATAAAAACTGGCGCCTCCGGCAATCTGATACCTGAGCAAAGCTTTGGCGTTAAAGCGTTACATAGAGACGCAAGAGCACGTGACAACTTTTTCTTAACATTTTTATAGTTAAATACCTACCATTATTATCAAATTCCATTAACGAACTTTCTTTCTGGCCCAGTTCGAATTCGTTTGAAACGAAAACAAATGTTGACACTTTTACCATGGTTTTCAATTCTTTAAAATACTTTATGACTTCATCTTTTGTCTTTAATAAATAAATAAAGCACATTCTACTATAGTCATCCTCTAATGCTAAAAAATATCGTGATCCACCTATGGATCATATTCCTCCATGGGTCCACAAATGTCTCAATGCACTACCTCCAATAAATGATGGTCAAATTTATTTCCCTTCACAACAGACAATGCAGTTTCCTTTGCGTTCACAAATTAGTCCATCAGCTATGCCGCTGTTCATTTTCTTTAAATCTGCAAAATTAATGTGCCCTTATCTAACACAAACAGTATTTTTCATAACAATATCATGTAGTTGTTCACCAATTGTGTTTTGAATATTTACATTTGCCATATATGTCATTGGTACTTTGTTATTGTTTGCCACAATTATTCCTTCAATCGCATTTTCAAGCCTTGTATTATGTGCCCTTGTCCCGTAATCCACATACCTGTCTTTTTTACTAATCTGTACATCGAATGCACTGCCGGTCTTGACTTCTGAGCTCGTGTTCAAAAGAATCGTTTTAATGGCGTTGGTGGTTATGGAGATTCCATAATGCAAGCAAAAGAGTTCCAATACACTCCTCATTTATCTGAATGCCTCTTTCTTTCATCCTTTGAGCTGTTTCAACAAGTTGATTCACATAACAGACCATTGAGTCACAGTTATCCCAGCCCAATGATATTAGACTTCGTAACAAACTTATGCGTCTCGTGAATCCAGAATCATCGAACAACTTTTTGAGTTTGTCCCACAGGTCTTTGGCTGTTTTAATATCCTGATTGTGTATATATAACTTCAAAAGGGAGAATCAACCTGAAAAAACCGGGAGAAAGAAGGAGAAGTAAGTTGGATTCAATTATATTCAAACATGCCAGCTGGGTTCATCTTTTTTATTCGTCCATGATCAAAGTAAACCAAAGTTTCAATCAAAGGAACTTCGTAATTCATTATAATGATCGGAACGGAAATGGTATCTAGTTGGAAAAATTACTTATGTTTAAGTTTTATTCGTGAAGATTAGGTGAATATAGTTTAAGTAATGAAGTAAATTTTGACTAAAAAGGTGTATATTTTTTAAATATTGATTCTTATAGTAGGTATGTACAATTATTTTTCACATTTTCTACACCTTTGATTAATGTCAGAGGTTTGAACTTTATATACCTATACGTACTTGTGTATTTTAAAATGCTCACGTACACACCACAATGTTTTATTTTGATGAATATAATTAAAACAAGCTAAATGCTTTTAAGATGTTGGCAAGTATTTGATTACCTTTTTTAATAACAAGTATAGGCACTACACCAATACTGGAAGTAGTTTACAAATAATTTATTTTTAGTAAGTGAAGACTCACATAGTGGAGTAAAAAAGTAAATTGGTGAAGTGAAAGTAATATTTGGTGGAAAATAGTAATATTTTAGCTGAATAAGTCAGTTGTAGTAAACATATTAAGGTTAATAAAGTCGTTATTAATATTAAATTAATCAATTTCTATGACCTTTTCTGCTCTGAATGGTAACCAACAAACTAATGTACCCAGAAGAGAAAATACTAAACATCCCGTTCCGTCTCGAGTGGTAATTGTACATGGTCATTAAGCCTCGCCGAGGGTCGAAATATGATGAAGTAATTGATACTATACTTAACAAAATGGAAAAATGACACTTGAAAAAATATTAATGATATATGAGGTTTCTAAATTAGTAATTGACAATTCAGAAATAAAGTGCGACAGTTTCTGGTATCTAAATCCAAAGACAAAGGTCTTAAAGAACTTGTCGTAACGAAATTTGGATTAAAATTATAAAATGCGATGGACATCCTTTATATTAGCATCTAATTGAAGTCTTTAGTGTTAATTTTTCAAGTATTACCAGAATTTCACTTCTCAATCGAAATATTTTGATACAATTTATATCATATATAGATTTTTTTCGTATACGAAGTTTTATTGTCAATAACTTTATCATTATCGCTTGTAATTTTATAATTGATTTTCAAAACTGTACAATGACAACGACGTTTGTCTTCTTTTGAATATACGAATAGGTCCTGTTAAGTGTATTTAGTGCACTAGCAGGGTGCATGGATGTGCACATAGCTTCTCAACTCAGATACAGAAAATTCAGGAAAAACGAGTCAACATTTGTCCATCCTTTTTTTCTTGACATCTACAACTTTTCTTGAAATAGGGTGTCCAGTAAAAATCGTCGTCTTGTGTTCTTAGTGTCTGTTTATGGAAAACAACCTTGTTTGTCCCATCAAATCCTATATGTACCCAAAAAAGACTGTTCGTTTTTAGTATGGAACTAGAAAAATCTAGTCTTTCTGAACGCGTTAGACCTCTTACTAATGACTACTATCATCGATTAAATCAAATCTGGTTTCGTCCAAAAAAGGATAATTAGTTTAGATCTAAAATCTGGTGTTCGCGTTCTATAGCCAAGCTTCTGAGAAGTATTCTGGGTATATTTGATGGTGTCCTACATCGGTTCCAGCAAGTTTAGGCGATTTGGATCATTATTTTTATAATACTATCCATTAATGGGTGTTTGCGTTGAATTTTTTTTATTATTTCGTCTGTATTAACAACTTTATATCGTGTAGGTAGGTCCGTTGTTTGATATTTTGCAACCGAGACATTTTTCTTTGAAAATAGATATTCTAGACACTTATTTTTATATATTCACCTGAAAATAGACGATATTTAAGTCGTCTTGTGTTCTTAGTGTTTGTTAATGGAGAACAATCTTGTTTGTTCCACCAAATGCTATCTGTACCCAAAAAAAGACTATTCCTCTTTATTATGGAAAGACGTTTTTTGGAAATATCTAGTCTTTCTGAACGCGTTAGACATCTCCAAACTACTATCATCGAATAAAACAAATCTGGTTTCGTTCAAAAAAGGATAATTCGTTTAGAGCTATAATTCAGTGTCTGTGTTTTACAGGCAAGCTCCTGGGAAGTATCTTGGGAGTTAATGGTATCAATTAGGATAATGTTTAAGTCTTCTTGCTTTCCTAGTAAGGCGAGAAGACTTTTCCTCAATGGATAACCATTATCAATATTATTGAAGATTTTTCAAAAGCCAAACATTGATGAAATCTATGCTATAATATCTGATGTTTGAATTTACGAAAATAGACGTTCGGTGGTCCGAGTAGTTTTAAAATTTGAGTTGTTTTCATGTGATAAAAAAAAAAACTAACAGCGACATTTGCTGCATATACATCAAATAAATTATGTCTGCTTTTACATCCGTCTGCTCTTTGAAATGATATCGACTAAAGCACACGCTATTAATTAAAATGGTGTCATGCCGAATTTGAGATTAAAAGACTTTCGCTTAGTCTAATGACGTCCTCAACGCCGCTCGTCTCCGCCGCCGAAGAAGTCCCTAATTTTTTTTTTTCGTTTTAACCTAGACATCCGACTGTTGATAGTGAGAACTCCAATGTCGAAACGGTTGATTGTGCAAACTTGATTATTATACGAGGTTTCTTACAAAAGTTCTCATAGATATTTGGAGAATCGGAGGTTAAAAATTAAACTCGTAGATTGAATTATTTTACAATTTTCTTATTTTATTGTGCGACCAGTAAAAACCACTTGGAAGCTTAATTCTGTAGAATAAACTAAGGTCTCGTAATATATGTCCATTCCGGTCAGAAATACCGAGCTCGAGTATACAACTGCTTTTCTATATTTAACAACGACCGTCTGCCGTTTTTTATCCTTTTCCATTTTGCCATCATTCTAGGTTATTATGTCCCATAAAACGTTAAACTCATTCGAAATAATAATCTCCATGTTTATTAGAGACGAAAAGCACAACGGGTGGTAGAGAGAGCTGCATAATCTCGACGTATTTATATATATAATCCCTTAAGGGCTCACGGAGGTATTATCTTTATATTTTTCCGTATTTTGTGCTTTGCCATAACTTTTCTACGTCGGAATAGATGAATTGGTAGTTTAACAATGTTTGTATGTGTTTTTTTTGGTTGTTTTTTACGATACAAGATGATCAATTAGATTACGTAAAATTTCTTTAACGAATTTTTCTAAAACTATTACTACTTGGAGATAAAAATGTCATCGAAAAATAAGTAACGAAAATGTTAGTCTCGTCAAATCCTAAAAACGTCCACAAACTCCTTGTCTATAAAAGAAACAAAATTTTTCTATCTTTTTATTGGGGTGGTTTACTCCCCTTGTGGTTTTTGCTACAATTTTTTTTTGGTCCTGTCTTCTCCTTCAATTCGATTTCTAAAGGTATTTCCTCATCTGTCTTTGTTTCTTGCCCATAGACCATAGAGGTATCTATTATTCTTCTTACAAATTCTCATTATGTGTCTCGCCAAATTTAGTCTTTTCTATACCTCACATTTTCTCCTCCCAGTTCTTCCTCTATTTCTTTATTTTTTTGCAATCTTCTTCTTCTTTTTTTTTATGTATGACGGTTGTTTCCACGGCGTACGCAATCTTAATAATTGTCAACAGCTTTTTGTTGCGACTAATGCGTCTTAGTACTTCGTCGTTGGTGATTCAGTCAGTCCAAGGTGTCTTCAAGATGCGTCTATAGAGCCGTGTCCCTGTTTGATCGTTTGAGCTATCCAGGTGAAAATTTCTTTTTCTACAGAAGGACTCACCACAAATAACATTCCATGAATCCTATTCAGACGTGTAGGTTTAGATTTATGTTTGCAAACATTGACAAATACTTTTCGAATCATTTGATCTTGATTTCTTCATCTACAGTTTCAAATGCGTATTTCTGTGTCCTTATACAATATACAGTACGATGTGATGTAATCAGAGAAACTGAAACTGCAGTTCTAGGACTTTAGGAAAGTAGGACTTATAAACTAGCGGGAAAAAAACGAAAAACAGGAAGTTGTTGAAGGAAATGATCGAGGATTTTAATGTAATTATAATATTGAAGATAGATTCGACGTTTATGTGTGGATTTCGATTCAAATTTGTTTTTTTTTTGTCTTCCAATTACCTGGAACCGCGTATGTTAATATAATGGACCTGATAATGCCCCTTTTCTTACATTTGCATTGTGCAAATACGGCAAATTTATGCATTAAATTTGCTCTCTTCTATTCAGAAGTTCCCTCATTTTTCAACATTTTACACAAATATTCTTTCGTTTCCTAAAAATAATACTTAACGTTAATTCTTAACACACAAAGTGATTTGCGAAATCTAAATTTGTATTTACATTAGTTACTTTTATTTTGAGGAAATCCATTTATTTTTATTAGCATTTTTAGACCGCGCAATCCGATTCAAACAGTGTCTAATTGAATCTGACACCACTCAGACGTATAAAAAAGAAGAAGGATATTTCGAGGTTATAATAAGTATGTTGGATACAAATAATCAATTGTAATAAATAAAATGTTTTTTTGAGGTTAAGTTAGTTAAATTTGACATCAACGTCGTTCGTATGTCAAATATTGATATAAATTGAAAACCGATATGTCTAGATTGAGAAAAGAGAAGCGTTGCTTTTGCGATGCAATTAAACCGGGTCCTTTGAGTTATAAACGCAAAATTATGGAAAATTTGAGAAATGAGACACCCGCTACGGATAGTAATAACGATTGTAGTAGCATCCCAACGAGTTCGAGCGCTAGAGATAATTCTAAACCAACACCCGAAGCTACCAAAGAAGAAAACATCAAACATCGAAGAATGAAGAGATTTAAAATGCAATCGGACGGTGTTATTACATCTATTAATTGCGGTACGTCTGAAGATAATGAATTTTCTTATAAAAAAGACAATGTTAAGGATAAAACTAAGAATAGTGAAAGAGTTTTGTTAATTGAAGCACAAAATGTAGATATCCAGAATCATTATTATACAATTTCTTAAACTATTTCGATTATTCGTATTTACTACCAACTCCGGGACTTTCTTTTCCAGCCTTTTTCAAGGTAAGTTCATCCTCAAACTTACTCTTATTTACCCATACTTTCCATTTGTACCTAACCATAGTTATTAACCTCTAGTTTCTCACCCCTTTTCTTTCCAAATCAATCTTCACATCATCTAATATCTTTAGATCATTATTCTCGATACATAAATGTAACATAAACTTTTGACTTTAAACAGCCCCTCAAAAAAAATTCGCAGCAGTTAAATTTGGTGACTTATAACCTATTTCGAATTTTCCAAAACTTGAAAAAAACTCGTGGGGGTACATGATAGATTTTTGCTCAAAATTACATTATAACAGACTACGAAAATATTTTTCGTACGGATGTTTGGTACAATAAATTCTATTTGTAGAAAAATCTGCGAGACTTTGAGCCGTAAGGGATTTTAAATTATTATAAATGTAATAACGAGGGAAACTATTAGTTTTTGTATGCACAACTCCGCGCGCGATTTCCCAGTCAGAAATATACGTGACCACAAAACTGCATTTTCCAACTAACATATCGCTGGTCCAGTTCAAGACTGGTTTATTTCAAAAAAAGCGATTTCTCAGGAGAGCTGATTAAAGTTTATGCTTTTCTCTTCAATTGATATCCGATGATTGCATTATCCGAATCATCACAATAAAAGTACTCCTCTATAGATTTACAGAGGTTTTCCCCTCTCTGTATACTATTTTTTTTTATGAGTAATTATGAGCAAAACTCCAAGATGAACCTATCTTGCACCGAAATATTTCAGGTTTTTATAGATAACTCCAGTTATTAATCATTCAAAAGCTGTTTATTTTTTATGAAACAAGTACAAAAATAAGAACAAAAGTGTAAAACATAATAAATATCTTCATGAATTCAAAAATCCTTGAGACTAGTGAGACATTTTTAGTGAAAAAAAGTCATGAGTCTTTATTCTCAGTGGTAACTACGTCTTTCTTCAGACTAGGTAGGCACTCTTATCACAAATTGTAGACAAAAAAAAACATTTTCATTATTTTAAGATAATCACAGCTTATTTCAAAATATGACTTTGTACAATAAATGCATGTAAAACTTTATATCTAGATACTACAAAAAGAGAAAAAAAATACTGTGCCAATTCGTTTCCTACTGAAGGAACTCAACAATACAATTACTTGGAAAAAAATGCATGTAATGACTTTTACAACTAGATACTTAAAAAAAGAGAGAAAAAAATACTGGGCTAATTCGTTTCCTATTGTAGGAAAGCAATAATACAATTGCTTTGGAAAAAAATGAGAATAATAATAATAGTATAAAATAACAAAAATTGTAGGAAAACCAAGGAAGCGATTAGTTTGCACCTTTTATAAATTTTTGTAAAACTCTTTGTAACACAGAGGCATGACAGCTACACCATTGGTTTTTTTCTGGAAAAGAGAAAGTAATGCTTTTTTTTTATTAGTGATGCTCGACTTTCTTGTATAGGCCTTGGAGAGTGTTACAGTTGGAGTGAAACTGAAACTGCAAGAAGCAGATGAACTGCTTCGACGTTTCTTGTTCTGGTTTGCTATGTTGATAGATTTGAAATCTTGCTGAGAAAATGATGTTTTATATCGAAAAAATCCAGGCTCATCTTTGTGGGTCTCAATCACACAGATATCAGCGATTGGTACCTTAACACCGTCTTCATTGAACAAAGCGTCCTTTATTGTCAAGTCAGCTGTCAGCTTTGCTAGAGGTGTCTTCTTTGCTTGTGAGATGATAGAAATATAATTTTCTGGGACGTAGATAGGTGAGGCTTTTCTATATTTCTTTATAGCCCGTTCTATAACAGAGTGAACGTTGTCGCCCTCGTCTTGAGTGTGTCCAGTTACTAGGAATTTGTGCGCTATAGATCTGATATTTTTAAGCTCCCAAGTGGCAAACATGAACAGGGTTTTTTTGCTGACCTCCGCAGTTATCACTGTAAAAAATGACATCAACTGGGGTATTGACAGTTCTGTTTAGGTTTTCGAGGTATAACCAGATGCAACTGCCAATTTCGTTGGCACCCCGTTTTGCTTGGCCTTCATGCCACATGTAACAATATGTCTTCTTGGACTTTAGCTCATACATAGTGAAGTTATACACGTTTAATTTGGACACGTAATAAAAGGCTGATGATTCTCCTTGAGGGCAAGGCAGGGAAGTTTGTAGATCAAAAACGGTCACAATTTTATCTAATCCTTTATCTGTATCTTTTTCTAATCGAGCCATCTACTTTTCTCTTAAATGCTCTTGGTAATTATCTTCGAGCTGTGCTTTCTCAGATTCAGAGGCGTTCAGGTAGCCCAAACAAAAATTACACTGATCTTTTTTAGGGCGGTGGAAAGCAATGTTGAACTCGGTGTTGAATATGAAGACGTACATTGAATACTTAACGAATGGCTGGCTTGCCTCTTTCTGGACCTCGACATAATCACGATGCAGATCTGCAATAGACTTTCCTCCTTCAATGTACTCCTTTTTACTATTCGATCGGCAGTAGTGGCTTTCGAGCCGAGGTATGGAGTTGATGTGATTTTGTACACCTTCCTTCATCTCAGGTGGAAGAGTGGGTTGCTTATGGTGTTTTCCTCTTTGGTCTGATTCAAAAATACCACCAATGTTGGATTTTTCTTTTCTTATCGCAGTGTTGAGAGCTCGAGCACTGATATTGAGAGTGGCCAAGAAGAAGATCTTGTATACACGTATTTTTTTCTTATCAATAGTAAAATAAAATACTTTGTTAAGGGCTCTTGGTGTTTTATCTAATCGGCCGTAACGGTATCGGGGGTTGACTTCAGAAAGACAACTGTTTAAGAACGCTCTTTGCAAATGGATATTCGAGAGGTTCCAGTATTTAGTGAAAATTTCTATGCGCGTTTCCTCGCTTATGTTGGCTGCACAATGAAAGCGACATTTAGTTTCATTGGACGGTGGCTGTACCTTCCTGGCTTCCCTCAACTTGACGAATTTTTCTTTGGAGCCATCAGGATTTTTCCGCACTCCCAATGATTCGTAACTTCTTGCAGATATCTCCATAATAGATCACTTACCAAGAACAATATTACTAAAAATTTCAGTGTTAAAGAGGGCTATCTCAGGTTGTCTCCAATAATTTCTGGAAATTTAAGAGCTAAAGAGGGCTATCTCAAGTTGGCTCTTTCTTGAAGAGGATAATCTAGAGGGAAATAAGTTAATTTACCATTCAAAATAGAGCCATTATCAAAATAGTTCAGTTTTGTACTAAAGATTGATATGAAAAAGTTACTTACTGTCGGTTTATCACATAATAACCCACTATTGCACAATAGAACTCCACTCTCTCTATGTGTGGCAAGGATCACTCTTGCACAGCCCCCCCTCCACAAATCAAAGATGGCCCACTTACATGCACTCCATCTAGGGGTGATCCACTAAGTTTTTTAAGAAACGGTCTTGCACAGAGTTAGTAGAGGCAATTTGAAGATAATTCATGCAAAAAACTGAAAATCGCTTTATTTTGAGTTAGACCAGTCTTGATTTGGACAAGCGATATGTTAATAATCATGTCGAAGCGCGATCAAAGTACTGCTACTAAAAGATATAAAAACGGAACTTAAAGTTTGCATATACCTCGTAGTATTCAAAGCCTCGTGATATTTCTGGCAATTCCGGTATTAAGTTTAATCACAAATTCAATCGGATGAAGATTTAAATTAATTAAATTTTGAGTCTTAAACTGGTATTTGTTTAAACGTAATAGCACCCCAAAAGCCGTTGGGTTATAAAACGACGACGCGCAGTCATCTTATTTTTAAATTACCCAATCAAAAAAAAAAAAGAATTGAATAATTGACGTTTCTTGAACAGAGACGATTTTTCAAATTTCAAAAATGTTCATTTGTAGATTATTTAAACCTACGAACTTTTGATTTGAGGTTAACTCAATAATTAAATCACCCAGCGTTGTTCAAAACGTACCGTTTTGATACTGAATTCGAGCTTATGACGTTATTACGCTTTATTTTTGATAATGAGGACAGTTGAGCTTTTGTACTGTACAATTTATCTCGAAATAATGATTGAAATTGTACTTTTAATTAATTAGAGAGAATCCAAAGGAGCTGATATCAGATCTCATCCGAGTTTGTGTGTAGTTTTGCCCGTTTCTCCAAGGATATATTCAAAAGAGAATTCTCTCGTGTTTCAATACGAAATTGTTTGTAATGCAAATTCAGTTTTATTATAAAATTTCGTTTCTATATACGTGTATTATAATCAATTTTAATCTCAAGACTTCCTCGAAGAGCTCCATAATAAAAGCATCTTATTGTTCCCCATATGGGATTTTATGATGTGTCCAGTATAGGCCCAGACTTGGACCAAGTGTCCTAAACTTGGTGGGACTGTGATTTAAACCCGGTTGGGATAACGTATAACTATCATTTATGTATCCCAATAAAGTTGGGATAAAGTATAACCATCATTTATGTATCCCAATAAAGTTGGGCTAAAGTAAAACTATCATTTGTGTATCCCCAGAAAGTTGAGCTAACGTATAACTATCATTTATGTATCCTCATAAAGTTGAGCTAAAGTATAACTATCCCAATAAAGTTGGGCTAAAGTATAACTATCATTTATGTATCCCCAGGAAGTTGGGCTAAAGTATTACTATTATTTATGTATCCCTATAAAGTTGGGCTAACGTTTTTAATAAAGTTTTTTTTGAGAGTTATTCACTACGCATAACATATTGTGGTGTTTTATTCTAATATGATTGGAGGATTTCAGTGGGGGCTATGGGACACCCAAAACGTTTTACTTTCTTTGGTTGTTGTTGATTTATGTATGTCAAACGATTTGACCATACATTCCTCAATTTTTTTTCTTTGGTTCAACTTTTTTTATTTCTTTTTTATTTACTCAATGAGTCTTTCTCGCGCGTTTTCAGTTTGTGGTTTAACGAAATGGGTCATGTGGATATTTTTTCATTGTAATTTCAACTAAACACTGTCCCAGTTCTACCAGAAGATTACGTAGTTTAGGAGTTATTCCCGTCGCCACGGCCGTTTAAGGGGATCATCTTCATCGGAAAACCGTAAAATAGCCGCATTACAACGAAGTCCTGTATCACCTTCCAGACCATTTCCGTTTTATCGTAAGATATATGGAATATGCGTCAGAAAGTAACTTTTTTTTAACTCTTTCAATTTGGACTCCCAGAATATATTACCAATAAAACGATTGTCGATGTGATTACGAAAATAAATATATTGTATGAAAGGAATTTATATAAAATGACGATTGTTATAATGATAATCCACTGAAATGTTTACCTGCAGTTTTTGAAGACGACAACATAGTTATATAAATGCGAATCAATCAGTGTATTTGTGAATGTTGTCGATTTAACTGAGGAAGCTTTACAAAGACTTCTTCAAGATCAAAAATCCATAGTGATTATACGAGGTCCAGATTCGAACAACTTTATTCAACAAAATCCCCACCTAGAGCAGTTTTTCCAAGACTTATTCGACAGGTAGAGTTTCACAGAACTTCAAGACAGTTTTATTTAGAACATGGTTCTGTTTTGTAGTTAAAACTTTCATTCATTCGACGTAGAGGTGGTTTTCCTTTGGTTTTGTAACAATTTCGATATATTCTTCTTTGAAACCAATTGGTGAGTCGATTGCTTATCACTTTTTGAAAAGAGAAATCACTAATTGAGTCGCTTTGCGTGACTGTTCAGTGGTTTACGTTCATTTTTCAAATATGACGAAGATACGAACGAAATTTTTAATAACATGATGACTGTTTTATCATTTTCGAGTGTCGTTTCAGATCTGAATGTTATATGCAAATCAATATTATACCCCGTATGGATATTGGGGATATTATTTCAATTTTCATATTTATGCATGCGAACTTTTTCTTTAACAAAACATTGAAGTATCTATTGAAAGAAAACCAAATAAATATCTACGTAGGGCAATAACTAACTGAATTAACAAATAGAGAATCGTGTAGATATGCCCAAATACAAATTACATATCGTTGATTATTCATACATAATAATAATTTCGCCTAAAGGATAGAGGAACATGTCCGCCGCAAAGCTGCGGTTCGTTTTAATACTTTCCAGCCCTGTGGGCTCCGGTAGTTGCTATGCATAGATAACGTCCCCCCATAGATATAACGAATAAACATGGACGTCGTTAAATAATTATTTACTAAATTTGTATAAACACATTCCATAATCGGAAATATTTCCGATTATCAATTTCGACACCTCATGGATTTTATAAATTTATAGGTAAAATAAATATTGTTCACGGTGGGTTCAAGAAGTAATTTTGAATTAAAGTTCAAGCGATCATTTGTTAGCGGTACCTTTTCTCTGTATTTATCATCAGTTAATGAGATTCGTCTTTAGAAACTTTGTTTTCCAAAAAACAAACTATAATTTGTCTTTGGGAGTTGCCATTTAAAAAAAAAAAACACAATTCTTCTTTAGAAACTTATTTTTTTAAGAAAAAACTGACATTTGTATTAACGAACATTCTTTTTGAAAACCAAAAACATTTGAACAATTATGAACCAAAATTAGTATTTAGAATATTCCGTTTTTGGAAAAACAAACCAAAATTTGTATTTAGAAACTTTATTTAAAAAAAATAGACATTTGTCTTAAGAGACTTTCTGTTTCATTAGAAACCAAAATTTGTTTAAACAAACCTCATTTTTCCAAAAATAAGATGAGATTCGTCTTAAGAAATTTTGTTTTTCGAAAAGTAAACCAAAATTTCCCTTCGGGTATTGCCATTTCGATAGAAAACAAAATTCGTATTTAGAAATTTCTGTTTATGGAAAAACAAACCAAATGTTGTGTTTAGAAACTTTATTTTTCAAAAAAAAAATAGACATTTGTCTTAAGACACTTTCTGTTTCAATTAGAAACCAAAATTTGTTTGTACAAATTTCATTTCTCCAAAAATAAGATGAGATTAGTCTTTACAAACTTTGTTTTTGGAAAAGCAAACCAAAATTTGCCTTCGGGAATTGCCATTTCGATAAAAAACAAAATTCGTCTTTAGAAACTTTGTTTTTCGAAAACAAAAAAATATTATCACAAGAGACTTTCTTTTGCAATTAGAAAGCATATTCAGAAACTTCAAAAATAAACCGACGTTTGTTTTCCAGAACTGTCGTATTCGAAACAACAAACGAAATTTGTTTATAGAAACCGTTTTTTCCAAAAATAAATTTTCTGTTATCATAAAAAAATGTTGGTGGATGTTTTATTTAGATAGACAGACAAACCAACGAATTGATTAAATAAAGTTTGTAAAAAGAAAAATTTCTAGGAACCAGAAATAAGTGGACTTAGGGAGAGATACATAACCTCTAAGGAAAATAAGATCCGAGATTATTTTATATATCAAACAATACATGTGAACGTCCATTTTCAAAATAGAATAATTTCGACTATTTAATCAACAATAATTGTATTCAACGATCTAATTTAATGAGTTACAACAAAATTACTCTGTAACACAGTTTATAAACTCGACTAGGAGGTTCACCTTTTGTTTTCCATTTCCAACTTTTTTCCCTCCACGCTTTTATTTATTAAGGAGGATGAATTAATAAAAACGTATACAAAGTAAAGTTTTACAAACCGTTAGAGCTTCATTTACATCCTGGAAAAAAAAGACATAAAATATCCCCCAAAATAAAATACGTTGCGAATAATATTCCGAATAAAAAAATTCTCAACGAGGCCGTTTTAGAGAAATTTCAGTGTAGTGGGTGCTCCCACAAGTACCTAGCCTGACCTAAAGATGGAGGTAGTTATTTGAAAAATATTAAAAAGTACACAATCTATACAAAACTTTTATTTGAAAGGCGTTAGCCTAAATAATATGAAAGCTGAACTGAATTCTACGCAGGGCGAGATTGCTAGTTCGTTATAAACAGTAAAATATTGTGTAGCAAAGTTTATACGAGACCGTACGACCTTCGAAGACCAAATGTTTCAATATTGAAGACTCGATCGTGATGGTATTGATATTTTACTGTAGATTTTAGTTAGTAGATTGATTTACTTTCATTTTTAATTTAGTTAAAATCCGAAAGATAAATAAAAAGCCGACAGTTTTCTTTGCGGAGTAATGTTCCACAATTTCTACTAAACTGGTAAGACTAACGAACAATATAAATCAGCTTAACGTCGTGGCATTAATCTAAACGCCAGAAGGGATTAAATTTTGGACTAAATTGGTATACCTTTCAAACGGTTGGGATTTTTGAGTCCTTATTTCACACTTGACCGGAAGAAAGATGTGAATAATTGCTTAGGAAAAACTTTTTTCTTATATTTCAAGCCACATTTTCTGGAAATTCGAATTTCATTGCGTAATGTAACGCTTTTGCATATCTTGACAATCAAAACGATTACCACTTGAATAATCGATCATAATCGATTATTATTTAATCAGAACTAATCGATTTTTAGCCAATTACGTTTCTCAATTCGTAAAACTTAATATTAATTTAATTTAATTCAATACTCAAACTTTCTATTGGATATTGTTTGTTTTATTAGGGATTCGTGATGTTTTTTTATGACTTCTTGAAATTTAAAATATCCGTTTTATACGGATTATTATACTGTTTATACGAAATGTAGAAGTTTATTTCGTGATAAAGAGTACTGCCTGGGGTTTATTCATAAAAAGCAGTGGCTATATAACCAAACAGACTGAATACATTGTTCACGCCGATATAGATTGACGCTCGTTTCGATAACCAAGTTATATCATCTTCAGAAACTGAAGATAAACTGTGTATTCTAAGTGCCTTCAAGCCCTCGAAAGCTCCTGCATAGATATCTGATTTTTCGAAATCTTTGTCTGACTTTTGTATATGTTAATATTTAATTTCTTATTTTTTAGACCTTTTAATATGTTTATACTTCTAAATTTTCTTGATTTTTGGAGTCTTTTGTTTTAAAAAACGTCAAATTTTTATTTGTATTTCAAAAATTACGAAAAAAAACGGAATAGGCCTAGAATCAAGAAGAAGAAGAAGAAAATTCAATGAAATAATGTCGAAAAATAGACAAAAAGGATACTAAATATGTAATTGTTATTGAAAATTTAATAAAAGAACGTCTAAAAACAAAAATATACAAAAACAAAAAAAAGTAACGTGTAAGTCTTACATTAAACGGAGTCAAAGAAAAATATTTAACAGTGTAATATTTATTTTAAAAAATGGTAGTTTCGTTGTTGTTGAGTTCCAACCTAAAATTCATCACCTTGCATATGTTGGAAACGATGAAAAAATCAAAAATAATTGCTCATAATGGATAGAACAAATTTTTAGAAAAATATAGAAAACAAACACGTTTATCGGTTAAATAGTCACGCCCCGATTCACATCAATTTGTTTTGTACGTTTTTTTTTGTTGACGTGAAATATTTTTGGTTCATGGTTCATGCGCGCTTTTTTGCACTTATTTTTTACGACCCTTTTTCAATTAGAGTTTATTGGTTCGTGTTTAAGTATCCATCTTTTTATAGCGAGTGGAATAAATATGCATTTTTTGCAAATTGATCATCGTAATTTTGAATAATTAAAAATGTAATAACAAAACTCATTTACATTTTTTTAACATAAGAAATCCAAAAATGATAATGTATAAATTAATATTGATATAGTTTCCGCGTCCTGATCAAACCCTGTATAACAGAGTTATTTGATAGATACTTGAGTTTCGTGATACGGCAATACTGATGTGAATACATATATGAAATCTGTCATTGTCATCATAAAGTTTGACATTTGTAATGGCGAACGTGTTGTTTATTACGATTTTCGACGTAGATTAAACCAATGTTGAAGAATTCGGTGATGAAACCCAATCTCGCGGACGTTGTTATGAACCCACGTTTCATCTATAACATAAAACGGTTTTATTTCTGTTAAACGCTCGATGGAAACATTTTCGCGTCGATGGTTTTGTTTCAATGTGCGCAAACGCGGCATCCATATTGTACTCAACTTTCTAATGTCAAAATTTTCAGTTAAAACACGATGTACATGTCGAGTATGTTTGCTATGAATAAACTGAACGATCCACGAGATTTCAGAAAAGATAATCGTTTTCTTCTCACTTCTCATTTTGAAAACATCGCTATACATGGTTTTCCCTAGCTAGTATCTAAAAGATTCAAGAATGAATTTTACAACGGGACGTAAAAGTGCTTTTTACGACCCCCGATATTAAATAGAATCATATATTGCAGAATTCTACGTTTAAAAACTACACCAAGAAAAATGTTGAAAAACTCATCAATTTAATCGAAAGATATATTCGAAAGACTATGGTAGAAACGGTCTAGAAACAAACAAAACATCATAGAAAAATAAAAAAGGAAGTTTCAAAACGCATCTAAATAGGAAAAGAACAAATTATAGTCAAAACAAATAAAAATTTAAGCGATTTTTTATCAAATTGCAGCGTTTTGTTAGTTTAAGTTGAATGAAATTCATAATTTTATCATATCTGGTATACGAGTGAAAATTCTCTAAATCTGTTGATTGCATTTTAGATTTTAAGCCATGCAAAACATTTTAAAAAGAATATTTTTTTTTCGTAATATCAACAATTAAAAAGTAAGAGTAGGTAATTTTTAATTTGTTACATGTTTCTCAGTGTACTTTTATATAAAACATGGAAATTCGTAATAAAAATTGCAGACGGTGGTAAAATGAAGCTGTTAAAGTAACGACGATGTTCAGAAACTATAATTTTGTATAATGTTCAAAAAACAACAACTTATATATATTTAAATAAATTTATTCATACAATTTAACAAATTAAAGTTATTTATTTGAAAAAATGATTGTTAATAATAACAGTATGAGCTCTAATAGTAACTATTCCAACATCATGTAAATTTTCGGGATCATTGTCTGGTTTTTCTTCACGATTAGAAGTATTGACAGCGTCTTCATCGAAAGCTACTTCTAGTTGAGGTATTATCGTATCTTCGTTATCGTTTTCAATAATAGTACCCAGTTTGAGATCTTGTTTAGAACTAGAAAGTTCGCTTAACATAATAGGTACCTTCAAATCTTCAACGCTTCTTTCAACTGAACTCACGAATCTTGGTGGTACTCGAGGTAATTTCTCCAAAAATACAATGGGGAATGTACATTCCGTTTGCGTGGAAGTATCGCTGGTTCTTCTTCTCAATATATTCATGTTCATTATTATAATAAACGATTCAGTAATTATGACAGATGTCAAAACAGATCGGTCAATTTTGATATATAAACTGTCAATTATTGTTGTAGAACTAGTGGAAATGTGCCTATGATGGACCCCTTAAGGAAATATCATTACAACTTTTTTAGTTTTGGACTTATTAATTTTTTTTACATGAAAATATATACTTAGCTCGAAGTTTATTATAGTATAGGAAGATTTTTCTGCCAAATAATTTCCAGTTTAATAGCATAGCTATTTTTAAAAAAGTAGTCGAGGGGTCCATCATTGGCACACATCTGCCCATGTCGGACCCCTTTAAAATAAATGAAAAAAAAAATATCTTTAAAGTTTTATTAGAAAAAAAATATAGAACAAACTAACATCACGTTAGGTACAGAGCTCACAAATAAAAGACTTGCAATGGAAGGAAACACCAGCGCACTCATTATGGCACCACGAGTTACATTTTTGACAACGAATCCACTTTTCTTTTGCACGTGAGTGCGAGAATAACTCATTGCAGTAAAGGCAGCTAGCATCATCATCTGAGTCATCTTGTCCCTTTTCCAAAAAGTTCTCTAAGGCGGATTCATCTTCATCAGAACTGTCATTTTCAATAACAAGTTTCCGTTTTACTATCCTGGCTTGTTGTTTTCTTATCTTTGTTTCCTTTTCTATAACCTTCTCTTTGAGTTCATGAATTTCTGGTGTTGAATTCAAATGACCAGTTTTTCCCCTTCTTCTGCATTTTTTTTATCAGTACCAATTGCTACAGTTTGCGGGGGAGGACAAATTTCCTTTACAGAAATGTCGAGAACTGACGATGAAGACATGTTAAGACCAGATGTGGATGGGGTTTGAATTTCTAATTCCATTTGGTTCTCGATGATATCTCCTTGAGCCTCGGGAATCTGCTTATCCGTTGCTAAAGCTGGTGCAAACTGCCAGTCCTCGAAGACATGAGGATTGAAAGGATGAATGCCAGTCTTTTTGAACGAATTTATTGCATTTGATGTTACAGCACTCTTCAAATAAGCTTGATTGAGAAGACCTGCTATTTTGAATTGAGTCACTGCCTTCCCCGGGTTTTGACGAAGCCATAATTGAATTTCTTGATCAAAATACGTATGAAGAGGACGGAAGAATCCTACGTCCAATGGTTGAACGTGATGTGAACAATCTGCCGGGAAGCAGAACACAATTACCCCATTTTCTTTTGCAAACTGAAGAGATTCGAGACTCTTATGGCTACTGTGCCCATCTAGGAGCAAAAGAACCTTATTGTTATTAGATGCTTTCGTATACTTCACGAAATGCTTTAGCCATCTACAAAAAATTTCACTGGTCATCCAACCTTTTTCTTGTACGAAAGCTATGCTCCCAACGGGAGCACCGTTCATAAGCTCATCGTTCATCCTTTGACGAGGGTAAATAAGAGCAGGAGGGATGTAAGTGCCCATGACATTCATTGCGCACACTACGGTCACGTGCTGCCCACGCTCTGCACTGCTGAGTGCACCAACTTGCTTCCGACCTTTTGAAGCGTAAATTTTTTGACATTTCTTTTGGACCGTAGTCAAACCTGACTCATCCATATTAAATATATTTTCGGGAGGAAAGTTGTACTGCTCCAGAGTGTTAGATAGTGCATTGAAATAGGCTTGAATATTAGGCTTGTTAAAAGCCTGGGCTCTAGCTAATGATGTACTTTCTGGACTACGCAAAGAAATTCGTGGATTGCGCTTCAGGAATCCCCTCACCCATTTCCAACCTGCCATTTTTGTTTCACGATTGAAACGATGCTCTATTTTATTTTTTTCGGCTACTTCGAATACCATCCGCCGCAAATATTTAGAGGTTAAACCAAAAAAACGTGTTTCCATATCAATAATATATCCTGCAATATCCTCTACATGCGGTAGACTAATTGCATTGATTACTTACCCGTTGCCATAGCTACAAATTCAACATGTTGAGATTTAGTCTTGCTTGGGCTTTGTAGCAGATTTGCCTTGAAGACATTTGTAATCATTATTTTCTCCTCTAATGACAGATGCCTTTGCACCCTTTTTTTAGGAGATGATAGTGGTGGCATTGCCATCAAATCATCCATTTGTAAAACAGATAATAAACACTTAAAGGCAACTAATCGAAGACGTAACAGCAAAAAGGCACGAACATGAGTGAGTCATGAACTCAACAAGAATTTGTAAAAGGCATATACAATTATAGTAAAGCGATGTGCATTCGAATGTGACATGCTTCCTCAAGTCACGCCCACAGCCAGGCGGAAGATTTGAAACTACCAAAATGTTTTGCAAAATAAGAACTAATTCTCGCAGCTGTTACATGAACGACCTTGATAAATAGACAGTTTAAATTTAGTTCGGTAGGGCCACCCATGCCGGTAAGATCTCGAAGTGATGAAGGTGAAACTAAGAAGATTCCCACGCAGCGTCTGACCCAGAGTGGGCGGCTGCAAACAACGTCTGTTCTCCAGGTTAGGAGCGGTTGAAGCAAAACTAGGAAGGCAACGGGAAACCACCTAGTGTATTTTTCCCAAGACAACCACATGGATACATTCGAGCAAAATTTTCCTGAGTCTGAAATAGTCCCCCGATCGGATCTCCGGGGGGGACTGACTTGAATGTCTTAGAAGAAAGACTAAACTTACGTACAACTTTAAAAATTGGAACTTGGAATACCCAAAGCCTTTTCGAAGCTGGGAAATTGGCAAATCTCGACTCAGGATAGATATTCTCGGAGTTGCAGAAACTTGGTGGCCCGACTCTGGAATATGTCCCGTCGAAAATGGTGTCTTCTATTATTCAGGAAACCAGGACAGAAATCACAGAAAAGGGGTAGGAATGATACTATCCAAAAACCTGATAAAATATGTCGTAGACTTCGTCCCTTACTCCGATCGTACGGCTTTAATAAAATTTAGAGCTAAATTGCAATTCTGTCAAGAAGAACATATGACATAAACCAACACATGGTACCAACATCACCCTCGCCGCCTATATACCTGGAAATCACCAAGAGACCAACCAGAGAACGTTACCCGTAACCAGATAGATTACATCCTTATAAACTCCAGATTTGCTTCTTCAGTAAAAACGGCATGCACATATCCTGGAGCTGATATATCCACATCTGCCGGCATAAAAATATCCCTTTCAAAGGCTAAAAAGGAAGCACCAAGACGTACAATAGCACTAGATAAACTGCATAGTCCAACCATTAAATCTGTATTAACGAACCGATTAAACTCTCAGATACAGAAGTTAGAGTTCACGGTCGAAGAGGACTACCCGTCAAAATCATGGGTAGAAATAGCAAGTGTTTTAAGAAATACCTCACAAAGTGTTCTAGGATTCAAAACTAGAAATAAAAAAGAAAAATGGATGACCGATGAAATTTTGCTCTTAATGGATGAGCGTAGAAAACTAAAAAAGGACATAAATAAGTACAGAGACTTACAGAGATTCATAAGATAAAAAATTAGAGTTACAAAAAAAGAATGGCTTAAAAACGAGTGCAACGAAATAGAACAACTGCAACGAAGACACGATGATTTCAACATCCATAAATGATTAAAGGAAGCCGCTGGTATATTTAAAAAACGAAGTCTGGGTATAATAACCAACCAGGACAACCAGATAGTTATAGAAGATCATGAGAAATACAGAATATTGGAAGACTATGTAGAAAAACTTATTGACGACAATAGACCAGACCAGACCAGAGAACTCGATGCAGAAGAATGTCTAACTGGATCTTCTATTACCAAAGAAGAGATAGAAAAGGCTGTACTAGTCGCTAAAAACTATAAAGCAGCTGGTCCAGATGAAATACCATCAGAAATACTGAAACTACTGGACGAAAGGGGCATTAGAGTAGTGCTTCACAAGCTGTTCAAAAAGATATATGATACTGGTCATTACCCTGAACCTGGCTATCTTCGGTTTTTAATCCTATCCCAAAAAAATCGAACGCATGAAAGAGAGGCCTTAATCGCAACACAGGTCCTTGTACAGAACTGCTATGACCAAAGAAAAAATGTTTGTCTATGCTTCATAGACTATGAAAAAGCTTTCGATAAAGTTCAACATCACAAACTTATGCAGCTCCTCAAAAAATTGGATTTGGACGAAAAAGACATTCGTTGTATCGAAAATCTGTCCTGGCACCAAAAAGCGCAAGTTAAAGTAAATCATGGTCTAACTGAGCAAGTTCGGATTCGCAGAGGAGTACGTCAAGGTTGTATATTGTCGCCGCTCCTGTGTAATATATACTCTGAAGCCATCTTTCGAGAGTCACTTGAAGCTAGAGACATTGGAACCAAAGTCAATGGAGTCGGGGTCAACAATATACGTTACGCCGATGACACAGTACTGATTACAGATAATATAGATGACCTACAACAACTAATTAATATAGTAGGCGGACATAGCCAAAACATGGGATTAAACATCAAAAAAACTGATGATGATTATCACTAGGGAAGCGAATACGTTTAGAATATCTAGAGTAACATATAATGGAAAACCTATAGAACGGGTAGAAAAATTTAAATATCTAGGAACATGGCTATATGAAGAATGGTGGTCGGTCGGTGAAATAAAATGCCGAATTGAACAAGCTCGAAGTACATCCATGGTCCATGGTCAGTGCTTCTTTACGGGATGGAGGGTTGGACACTTAGGTGAAAAACATCAACAAATTAGAGGCATTCGAAATGTGGGTATATCGTAGAATCCTGAAGATACCATGGACTGCCAAAGTGAGGAATGAGGATATTCTCAGGCGTATCAATAAAGACCGTGAACTCTTTAACATCGTGAAGAAACGAAAGATTGCATATCTTGACCATATAATGCGAGGCCATAAATATCAATTCCTCCAGCTGATAGTCGAGGGCAAGATTGAAGGTAAGAGAGGATTGGGGCGGAAGAGGATGTCATGGTTGCGGAACGTGAGGAGGTGGACAAGTATATAAGATATTCAGACATTGATCCATACCGCTAGAGATAGAGAAGCCATGAAAAATGTGGTCGCGAACATCAATTAATGGGTAAGCATCAAAAGAAGAAGAATTTTTTAAACAAAAAAAAATAATAGTTCGATGAAAAACCGTTTATCTCGATTTCTTGCAGTCTTAAAGAAGTCTAATAAAAAAAAGTTAAATGACAAAGTTGTGAAAAATTAAAAGATCTATAACTTTTATTTCAAAATTTTTTTCCATATACTCAAAATTTGTGTTTGATTTTTTACGTAAAAAACCCACATTCTAATATCTAGTTCTAAAACAATAATTGACAGTTTATATATCAAAATTGACAGATCTGTTTTGACATCTGTCATAATTACTGAATCGTTTATTATAATAATAAACATGAATATATTGAGAAGAAGAACCAGCGATACTTCCACGCAAACGGAATGTACATTCCCCATTGTATTTTTGGAGAAATTACCTCGAGTACCACCAAGATTCGTGAGTCCAGTTGAAAGAAGCTTTGAAGATTTGAAGGTATCTATTATGTTAAGCGAACTTTCTAGTTCTAAACAAGATCTCAAACTGGTTACTATTATTGAAAACGATAACGAAGATACGATAATACCTCAACTAGAAGTAGCTTTCGATGAAGACGCTGTCAATACTTCTAATCGTGAAGAAAAACCAGACAATGATTCCGAAAATTTAGATGATGTTGGAATAGTTACTATTAGAGCTCATACTGTTATTATTAACAATCATTTTTTCAAATAACTAACTTTAATTTGTTAAATTGTATGAATAAATTTATTTAAATATATATAAGTTGTTGTTTTTTGAACATTATACAAAATTATAGTTTCTGAACATCGTCGTTACTTTAACAGTTTTATTTTACCACCGTCTGCAACTTTTATTACGAATTTCCATGTTTTATATAAAAGTACACTGAGAAATATGTAACAAATTAAAAATTACCTACTCTTACTTTTTAATTGTTGATATTACGAAAAAAAAATTATTCTTTTTTAAATGTTTTGCATGGTTTAAAATCTAAAATGCAATCAACAGATTTAGAAAATTTTCACTCGTATACGAGATATGATAAAATTATGAATTTCATTCAACTTAAACTAACAAAACGCTGCAATTTGATAAAAAATCGCTTAAATTTTTATTTGTTTTGACTATTATTTGTTCTTTTTCTATTTAGATGCGTTTTGCGTTTCTAGACCGTTTCTACCATAGTCTTTCGAATATATCTTTCGATTAAATTGATGAGTTTTTCAACATTTTTCTTGGTGTAATTTTTAAATGTAGAATTCTGCAATATATGATTCTATTTAATAACGGGGGTCGTAAAAAGCTCTTTTACGTCCCGTTGTAACATTCATTCTTGAATCTTTTAGATACTAGCTAGGCAAAACCATGTATAGCGATGTTTTCAAAATGAGAAGTGAGAAGAAAATGATTATCTTTTTGGGAAAAAATGAACGAAATTTCATTTTGCGAAGGATATTGACTATATGTCAAATGTTTCCATCGAGCGTTTAACAGAAATAAAACCGTTTTATGTTATAGATGAAACGTGGGTTCATAACAACGTCCGCGAGATTGGGTTTCATCACCGAATTCTTCAACATTAGTTTAATCTACGTCGAAAATCGTAGTAAACAACACGATCGCCATTACAAATGTCAAACTTTATGATGACAATGACAGATTTCATATATTCACATCAGTGTTGCCGTATCACGAAACTCAAGTATCTATCAAATAACTCTGTTATACAGGGTTTGATCAGGACGCGGAAACTATATCAATATTAATTTATACATTATCATTTTTGGATTTCTTATGTTGATAAAATGTAAACGAGTTTTGTTATTACATTTTTAATTAATCAAAATTACGATGATCAATTTGCAAAAAATGCATATTTATTCCTCTCGCTATAAAAAGATGGATACATAAACACGAACCAATAAACTCTAATTGAAAAAGAGTCGTAAAAAATAAGTGCAAAAAAGCGCGCATGCACCATAAAAAAATATTTCACGCCAACAAAAAAAACGTATACAAAGCAAATTTTAGGTTGGAACTCAACAACAACGAAACTACCATTTTTTAAAATAAATATTACACTGTTAAATATTTTTCTTTGACTCCGTTTAATGTAAGACTTACACGTTACTTTTTTTTGTTTTTGTATATTTTTGTTTCTAGACTTTCTTTTATTAAATTTTCAATAACAATTACATATTTAGTATCCTTTTTGTTTATTTTTCGACATTATTTCATTGAATTTTCTTCTTCTTCTTCTTGATTCTAGGCCTATTCCGTTTTTTTTTCGTAATTTTTGAAATACAAATAAAAATTTGACGTTTTTTAAAACAAAAGACTCCAAAAATCAAGAAAATTTAGAAGTATAAACATATTAAAAGGTCTAAAAAATAAGAAATTAAATATTAACATATACAAAAGTCAAACAAAGATTTCGAAAAATCAGATATCTATGCAGGAGCTTTCGAGGGCTTAAATGCACTTAGAATACACAGTTTATCTTCAGTTTCTGAAGATGATATAACTTGGTTATCGAAACGAGCGTCAATCTATATCGGCGTGAACAATGTATTCAGTCTGTTTGGTTATATAGCCACTACTTTTTATGAATAAACCCCAGGCAGTACTCTTTATCACGAAATAAACTTCTACATTTCGTATAAACAGTATAATAATCCGTATAAAACGGATATTTTAAATTTCAAGAAGTCATAAAAAAACATCACGAATCCCTAATAAAACAAACAATATCCAATAGAAAGTTTGAGTATTGAATTAAATTAAATTAATATTAAGTTTTACGAATTGAGAAACGTAATTGGCTAAAAATCGATTAGTTACGATTAAATAATAATCGATTATGATCGAATATTCAAGTGGTAATCGTTTTGATTGTCAAGATATGCCAAAGCATTACATTACGCAATGAAATTCGAATTTCCAGAAAATGTGGCTTGAAATATAAGAAAAAAGTTTTTCCTAAGCAATTATTCACATCTTTCTTCCGGTCAAGTGTGAAATAAGGACTCAAAAATCCCAACCGTTTGAAAGGTATACCAGTTTAGTCCAAAATTTAATCCCTTCTGGCGTTTAGATTAATGCCACGACGTTAAGCTGATTTATATTGTTCGTTAGTCTTACCAGTTTAGTAGAAATTGTGGAACATTACTCCGCAAAGAAAACTGTCGGCTTTTTATTTATCTTTCGGATTTTAACTAAATTAAAAATTAAAGTAAATCAATCTACTAACTAAAATCTACAGTAAAATATCAATACCATCACGATCGAGTCTTCAATATTGAAACATTTGGTCTTCGAAGGTCGTACGGTCTCGTATAAACTTTGCTACACAATATTTTACAGCTTTCATATTATTTAGGCTAACGCCTTTCAAATAAAAGTTTTGTATAGATTGTGTACTTTTTAATATTTTTCAAATAACTACCTCCATCTTTAGGTCAGGCTAGGTACTTGTGGGAGCACCCACTACACTGAAATTTCTCTAAAACGGCCTCGTTGAGAATTTTTTTATTCGGAATATTTTTCGCAACGTATTTTATTTTGGGGGATATTTTATGTCTTTTTTTTCCAGGATGTAAATGAAGCTCTAACGGTTTGTAAAACTTTACTTTGTATACGTTTTTATTAATTCATCCTCCTTAATAAATAAAAGCGTGGAGGGAAAAAAGTTGGAAATGGAAAACAAAAGGTGAACCTCCTAGTCGAGTTTATAAACTGTGTTACAGAGTAATTTTGTTGTAACTCATTAAATTAGATCGTTGAATACAATTATTGTTGATTAAATAGTCGAAATTATTCTATTTTGAAAATGGACGTTCACATGTATTGTTTGATATATAAAATAATCTCGGATCTTATTTTCCTTAGAGGTTATGTATCTCTCCCTAAGTCCACTTATTTCTGGTTCCTAGAAATTTTTCTTTTTACAAACTTTATTTAATCAATTCGTTGGTTTGTCTGTCTATCTAAATAAAACATCCACCAACATTTTTTTATGATAACAGAAAATTTATTTTTGGAAAAAACGGTTTCTATAAACAAATTTCGTTTGTTTTTTCGAATACGACAGTTCTGGAAAACAAACGTCGGTTTATTTTTGAAGTTTTTGAATATGCTTTCTAATTGCAAAAGAAAGTCTCTTGTGATAATATTTTTTTGTTTTCGAAAAACAAAGTTTCTAAAGACGAATTTTGTTTTTTATCGAAATGGCAATTCCCAAAGGCAAATTTTGGTTTGCTTTTCCAAAAACAAAGTTTGTAAAGACTAATCTCATCTTATTTTTGGAGAAATGAAATTTGTACAAACAAATTTTGGTTTCTAATTGAAACAGAAAGTGTCTTAAGACAAATGTCTATTTTTTTTTTTGAAAAATAAAGTTTCTAAACACAACATTTGGTTTGTTTTTCCATAAACAGAAATTTCTAAATACGAATTTTGTTTTCTATCGAAATGGCAATACCCGAAGGGAAATTTTGGTTTACTTTTCGAAAAACAAAATTTCTTAAGACGAATCTCATCTTATTTTTGGAAAAATGAGGTTTGTTTAAACAAATTTTGGTTTCTAATGAAACAGAAAGTCTCTTAAGACAAATGTCTATTTTTTTTAAATAAAGTTTCTAAATACAAATTTTGGTTTGTTTTTCCAAAAACGGAATATTCTAAATACTAATTTTGGTTCATAATTGTTCAAATGTTTTTGGTTTTCAAAAAGAATGTTCGTTAATACAAATGTCAGTTTTTTCTTAAAAAAATAAGTTTCTAAAGAAGAATTGTGTTTTTTTTTAAATGGCAACTCCCAAAGACAAATTATAGTTTGTTTTTTGGAAAACAAAGTTTCTAAAGACGAATCTCATTAACTGATGATAAATACAGAGAGTAGGTACCGCTAACAAATGATCGCTTGAACTTTAATTCAAAATTACTTCTTGAACCCACCGTGAACAATATTTATTTTACCTATAAATTTATAAAATCCATGAGGTGTCGAAATTGATAATCGGAAATATTTCCGATTATGGAATGTGTTTATACAAATTTAGTAAATAATTATTTAACGACGTCCATGTTTATTCGTTATATCTATGGGGGGACGTTATCTATGCATAGCAACTACCGGAGCCCACAGGGCTGGAAAGTATTAAAACGAACGCAGCTTTGCGGCGGACATGTTCCTCTATCCTTTAGGCGAAATTATTATTATGTATGAATAATCAACGATATGTAATTTGTATTTGGGCATATCTACACGATTCTCTATTTGTTAATTCAGTTAGTTATTGCCCTACGTAGATATTTATTTGGTTTTCTTTCAATAGATACTTCAATGTTTTGTTAAAGAAAAAGTTCGCATGCATAAATATGAAAATTGAAATAATATCCCCAATATCCATACGGGGTATAATATTGATTTGCATATAACATTCAGATCTGAAACGACACTCGAAAATGATAAAACAGTCATCATGTTATTAAAAATTTCGTTCGTATCTTCGTCATATTTGAAAAATGAACGTAAACCACTGAACAGTCACGCAAAGCGACTCAATTAGTGATTTCTCTTTTCAAAAAGTGATAAGCAATCGACTCACCAATTGGTTTCAAAGAAGAATATATCGAAATTGTTACAAAACCAAAGGAAAACCACCTCTACGTCGAATGAATGAAAGTTTTAACTACAAAACAGAACCATGTTCTAAATAAAACTGTCTTGAAGTTCTGTGAAACTCTACCTGTCGAATAAGTCTTGGAAAAACTGCTCTAGGTGGGGATTTTGTTGAATAAAGTTGTTCGAATCTGGACCTCGTATAATCACTATGGATTTTTGATCTTGAAGAAGACTTTGTAAAGCTTCCTCAGTTAAATCGACAACATTCACAAATACACTGATTGATTCGCATTTATATAACTATGTTGTCGTCTTCAAAAACTGCAGGTAAACATTTCAGTGGATTATCATTATAACAATCGTCGTTTTATATTCCTTTCATACAATATATTTATTTTCGTAATCACATCGACAATCGTTTTATTGGTAACATATTCTGCGAGTCCAAATTGAAAGAGTTAAAAAAAAGTTACTTTCTGACGCATATTCCATATATCTTACGATAAAACGGAAATGGTCTGGAAGGTGATACAGGACTTCGTTGTAATGCGGCTATTTTACGGTTTTCTGATGAAGATGATCCCCTTAAACGGCCGTGGCGACGGGAATAACTCCTAAACTACGTAATCTTCTGGTAGAACTGGGACAGTGTTTAGTTGAAAATACAATGAAAAAATATCCACATGACCCATTTCGTTAAACCACAAACTGAAAACGCGCGAGAAAGACTCATTGAGTAAATAAAAAAGAAATAAAAAAAGTTGAACCAAACAAAAAAAATTGAGGAATGTATGGTCAAATCGTTTGACATACATAAATCAACAACAACCAAAGAAAGTAAAACGTTTTGGGTGTCCCATAGCCCCCACTGAAATCCTCCAATCATATTAGAATAAAACACCACAATATGTTATGCGTAGTGAATAACTCTCAAAAAAAACTTTATTGAAAACGTTAGCCCAACTTTATTGGGATACATAAATAATAGTAATACTTTAGCCCAACTTCCTGGGGATACATAAATGATAGTTATACTTTAGCCCAACTTTATTGGGATAGTTATACTTTAGCTCAACTTTATGAGGATACATAAATGATAGTTATACGTTAGCTCAACTTTCTGGGGATACACAAATGATAGTTTTACTTTAGCCCAACTTTATTGGGATACATAAATGATGGTTATACTTTATCCCAACTTTATTGGGATACATAAATGATAGTTATACGTTATCCCAACCGGGTTTAAATCACAGTCCCACCAAGTTTAGGACACTTGGTCCAAGTCTGGGCCTATACTGGACACATCGTAAAATCCCATATGGGGAACAATAAGATGCTTTTATTATGGAGCTCTTCGAGGAAGTCTTGAGATTAAAATTGATTATAATACACGTATATAGAAACGAAATTTTATAATAAAACTGAATTTGCATTACAAACAATTTCGTATTGAAACACGAGAGAATTCTCTTTTGAATATATCCTTGGAGAAACGGGCAAAACTACACACAAACTCGGATGAGATCTGATATCAGCTCCTTTGGATTCTCTCTAATTAATTAAAAGTACAATTTCAATCATTATTTCGAGATAAATTGTACAGTACAAAAGCTCAACTGTCCTCATTATCAAAAATAAAGATTAATAACGTCATAAGCTAGAATTCAGTATCAAAACGGTACGTTTTGAACAACGCGGGGTGATTTAATTATTGAGTTAACCTCGAATCAAAAGTTCGTAGGTTTAAATAATTAATTTTTGAAATTTGAAAAATCGTTTCTGTTCAAGAAACGTCAATTATTCAATTCTATATATATATATAATATATGCAAAATTTAAGTTCCGTTTTTATATCTTTTAGTAGCAGTGCTTTGATCGCAGCTTCGACATGATTATTAACATATCGCTTGTCCAGTTCAAGACTGGTCTAACTCAAAATAAAGCGATTTTCAGTTTTTTGCATGAATTATCTTCAAATTGCCTCTACTAACTCTGTGCAAGACCGTTTCTTAAAAAACTCAGTGGATCACCCCTAGATGGAGTGCATGTAAGTGGGTCATCTTTGATTTGTGGAGGGGGGGCTGTGCAAGAGTGATTCTTGCCACACATAGAGAGAGTGGAGTTCTATTGTGCAATAGTGGGTTATTATGTGATAAACCGACAGTAAGTAACTTTTTCATATCAATCTTTAGTACAAAACTGAACTATTATGATAATGGCTCTATTTTGAATGGTAAATTAACTTATTTCCCTCTAGATTATCCTCTTCAAGAAAGAGCCAACTTGAGATAGCCCTCTTTAGCTCTTAATTTTCCAGAAATTATTGGAGACAACCTGAGATAGCCCTCTTTAACACTGAAATTTTTAGTAATATTGTTCTTGGTAAGTGATCTATTATGGAGATATCTGGAAGAAGTTACGAATCATTGGGAGTGCGGAAAAATCCTGATGTCTCCAAAGAAAAATTCGTCAAGTTGAGGGAAGCCAGGAAGGTACAGCCACCGTGCAATGAAACTAAATGTCGCTTTCATTGTGCAGCCAACATAAGCGAGGAAACGCGCATTTTTTACATTGCTGACTTGCTGTACTATTAGGACAAAAACTTTTTGTAAATTACTGACGTCCAACCCAATTTTACTTTGAAAGTTTTTTGATGGTTAAACAAGATATTTTCTAAAACGACTCATTTCTTCAATAATTCACTTTATTTTCTTCAATTTTTCTGATTTTCATGTCTCTTCTTATTTTAACTTATGCAAGAAGTTATAACTTCGTAACTTTTACAGTATGCAATGTATCTTAAATATTCATATTATTACAACAATTCATGCGTTTAAAAAAAAGTAAAGGTGATAGGAAGCTTTTGTTTTTTTATAAACATCGCTAGAGTGTAGATTTTTTAACGATATATAATTTGTTTCGATATCTTTTTGCTAACCAGAGTTGTAATTGGACCATTTCGACGAAATTCGAAGTTGCATGATTTGCGAAATTTATCAATGCAAAGGTGAAGACAATGTAATGGCTTTTTGTGATGGTTACTGTGCAGCTAGATTTTTTTTTCATTCTCTCTCTCTCATAATAGCTATGAAAGTTAAATTGGCAACCCAAAGTACAACAGATGTTCTTCTTTATTTATCGAGAACAGATATTAATACATATTTCCATAATGCAGGTGCTACAACTGAATTTCTTCAAATTTTTCATATTTGATATTCTTAAATCTCGTAATAGATTGGCAAAATAAATATTTTAAAAACCACTTAGCTCAACAACAAAATATTTAATTGCATCAATTTATTATTTTTAAAACTACCTTAAACAACATATTTCGAAATATTTGTAGTAATGTGTACATTGAATGGTACAATCATACATAATATGTATGATTGTATAAGTATGAAGAATTAGATAATGAAGCCGTAGATACCTCCAATAATGATCTTAAACCTGAATGGATAGAATTATGGAATAAACGTTTGATTCGATTGAGGACTGACGAATTGAGATGTAATAAGCATTAAAAAAACGAATGGCAATAACAATACTGACAATTCCAGATCAGATAATACTTCGAATGGCTAATGAATAATATGATAATAGAAAACAAAAGGGGAAAAGTAATGATTATTTCATAAAATACGTGAAGACAATTTGTGTGCTGCATTTACTACTCCTACTACCAACACAGTCACTATTACACTGTCTGACGACTGTTTCGATGTTCCCTCTAGTTTTTATGTGTTTTCTACAAAACAAAAAAATACTACCGAGTGATTTGATCCATTTTTTATGAAAGAAACAAAAAACTACAGGAAGAGGTGATTCATAAGATATCAACTGTTTTTGGTATTTGTAATAACTGCAAATCATCGATGGATTATTTCTTGAAGGAAATACTAGCTATAATTACTTAGACTGAATTAGAACAACTTAAAAATTCAGTGGTAAGTTTAATAATTACTCATCTTGTACTGGATACTGTGGACAATTTAATATTTTTGTATCCTCTATATAAACCCCAACAAATAGGTATTGTGTTACATAACCCTAAAGTGATGAAAACGTTATTTTCGAGTAGATAACCTCAAATATTTGAGAATCCCAAAGTGGAGGGTCATTGTCGTCCCTGATCTGAACTATACGACCATGTATTTATATCTAGATAGCCTACACCAGTTCCATGCATAAACAAAATATTGCGTTATCATAGCAACGAACTTAATAACTTATTAGAAGTGTTGGTGTAAAGTTTCATGCCAAAAAAATAAACCAGAGTTACGCAATAAATTAAAAGAAAAAATATGTCCACCAAAATTATGAAAATCGAAAAATTGGAGTATCGAGCCATCATCAAAAACCTGCATTTAAAAGGGTTAAGAGGTAAGCAGATTTACGAATATATGCTCAATAACCTTGGTGATCAATGTCCTTCGTATGCGACCGTGAAAAATTGGACTTCGAGCTTCAAAAGAGGTGAATTTTCCGTTGAAGATGATGACCAATCGGGAAGACTAGTTTCTGTGTCAATCCCCGAAAATATCGTTGCAGTTCATGACATGATTTTATCAGACCGTCGATAAGATAAGCATTCTCACCCTTTATTCAAACTTATTCTTAAAGTTACACTCAGTAATGAAAACATCAATTTCTGGTGAGCAAAATAGACAAGCTACAATTGAATCTTATCGAATATCCTTTTTGATAGCTAAAAATGGAACAACTCACTCTGTAGGGTAGAATTATATTTTACCATCAGCCCAAATAATATCTGAAAGTTTATTCACTGAAAAGGGAACAAAAAAATCGGTCAAATTCACAGTTACAGTTTTAAAACAAACTTTTCTCTTCAACTTGATGAAAGTACCGAAGTTGCTTGCCAGGCTAATCTATTAGCCTTTGTTAGTATTAGACTGACGACTGAGAGATAAGTTAAGGTTGTAAATTTCATTAAGTCACGGCCTAAGCAATCTCGACTTTTTGCCATTCTGTGCGATGAAATGTGAAGTAAGCACAAAGCATTCCTGCTTCATTGTGAAGTACGTGAAGCTTTTCGACATATATTTTAAAACAACAACCAGTGCCTTTGCAGCACGCCAGAAGTTTTATGAAGCCACGAAGAGTCGTGCTGAAACGGTCGCTGAATGGGCCGCAAGATTACGTAACCTGGCTTCGAAATGTGATTTCGGAACTGAATTAGAAGCGTTGCTCAGAGACAAGTTCATCATGGGGATGGATAATACCAAGGTCCTGGAGAGACTATTTGAAGAAAAGGTGACAATTTCCCTCGACAGAGCAATGGTATATATAGCCAGTATTGTAAGAAATCAACATGACAACCGTGAAAGAAGAAATTTTCTATCAATACCATGTGCATCAACGAAGGGGTCGGCGCCGCCGCTGCGAAGACCACGTCAGTTTCCTGTACCACAAAATGGAAGCTACCGACAGCAACGCAAGTTTGAGCGGAGCTCGCAAGATGGAGCCGGCCCTAGTTGACGCCAACCTGTCAACTCGTCAAATGTCAATCAGGTCTGCGGAAAAACATGACATAACAGAGATAAGTGTGTTTTTAAAAATTATTTTTGTAATTTTTGTAATGAAAAAGGCCACTTAGCCAATATTTGCCAGAAAAAACTTAAGAGGTGTAATTATTTTTTAAATAATAATAATTCTGATTTATCATCTGATGAAAATAGTAAGTTTGATCACATTTTTAATTTATCTGCTTCAAATGATGAAATCACAATTAAAATAACAATAAATAAGCAACTGTTTACTTTTCAATTGGACACAGGGGCCTCGGTCTCTGTAATTTCTGAACTATTTAGAGAAAAACATTTGAATAAGTTCATTGTTTATCGAACCAGCAAAACTTTGGCAAGTTATGATGGTTCAAGTATTCATCCTTTGGGATTTAATGAGGTAGAAGTGACCTTTAATTTAAAAACAAAAACAATACGGTTTTATATAATTTCTAATGGGGGCCCTCCATTATTGGGTAGAGTTTTTTCAATTTATTTAAACTAAATGTAAATGGCATTAATAATTGATTGATTGATAAAAATGAAAACTTGCTACAAATTGAGGATATAAATGTAATTAAGATAATGAAAATGTTATCGAAGAAGTATTCTAAAGTATTTTTTCCTTCCTTGGGTAAATTTAATGCAGGTACTCTGCGACTGGATAAGCAAGAGGGAGCCAAGCCCAAGTTTTGCAAAGCCTGTTCCATTCCTTTTGCCTTATGCCGAGGAGTTGAGGCGGAACTAGACCGACTTGTCACTGAAAACATCTTGAGCCCAGTATCATACAGCAGTTGGGCAACACCCATTGTACCAGTAGCTAAGAAAAATGGAACCATCAGAATTTGTGGTGACTATAAAATTACTCTTAATCCTGTATTGTTAATTGATTAATACCCATTGCCCTGTATTGAGGAAACTACAAGGCGGAGTTGAGTTTTCAAAAATTGATCTTTCTCAAGCATATCAGCAGATTGAGTTAGACAATGAGTCAAAGAAATTAACAACTTTCAATACTTCAAAGGGGTTATTTATTTATAATCGTTTACCTTTTGGTATTGCTAGTGCTCCAGCAATGTTTCAAAGAATAATGGAACAAATCTTAGGTTTAGATGGGGTTGTTTGCTTTTTAGATGACATTTTAATTACTGGAAAAATCAGGGGTTTTTATTTAAAAAAGGTTGAAAAAGTTTTGGATAGGTTACAAAAAAGTGGTCTTATTGTAGCATTAGACAAATGTGAATTTTTCAAAAACTCAGTACATTATTTGGGTTACACAATTGATAAATACAGATTGAATACAAGTGAACATAAAGTTAGAGCGATTGTTGAAGCTCAGTACCTCAAAATATTATTCAACTTAGATCATTTTTGGGGTTTGTGAATTTTTATAATAAATTTATACCTAACGCGGCCTCAGTACTTCAGCATTTGTACAGTTTATTGAAGAAAAATGTTGAGTTTATTTGGTCTGAACAATGTACAATGGCATATAATAAAATTAAAAACATAATTGGCTCTGCTTCCTTTTTGGAGCATTATAACCCAAATTTACCAATAAAGTTAACTGTTGATAGTTCTTATTATGGTGTTGGAGCTATGATTTCACATGCCATTAATAATGTAGAAAAACCCATTGGTTTTGCATCTTTAACACTTTCTAGCAGTCAACAAAAATATTCTCAAGTAGAAAAAGAAGCTTTAGCCATTGTTTTTGGTGTGAAGAAGTTTTATCAGTATCTGTATGGTAGGAGATTCACGATAAAAACTGATGCCAAATGTTTTGTAACTTTATTTGGAAATAAGAGAGGCATTCCACCACTTGCCACTAATAGATTGGAACGTTGGGCTCTAATACTTTCTAATTTTGTTTTTGATGTGGAGTATGTGCAATCAAAAGATAATACAGCTGACTATTTTTCTCGTTTACCCTTAGGGGAAGAATTAAAAGAGTTTGACATTGAGAGTTCTTAGTTAAACTTTATTGCCTCAAATACTGATTTGCCGATTGTTTGGGAACAGATCAAGACGGAAACTCAACATCTTGTAAATATGTTAATATGGGGTGGCCGAAAAAGATACCACAGTTATGTAAACCTTATCTTAATTATAAAAACAACTTTATTGTTGTCGATGGTTGTTTGATGCTGGGACACAAAGTCGTAATTCCCTGTAATTTAAAACAACTACAATCTTCTCATTTTGGAATGATCAAAACTAAAAGCTTGCCTCGTTCTTATGTATGGTGGCAGCAAATTAGTTATGATATTGAAAATGTAATTAAATCTTCCGAATATTGTTTAAAAACTAAAAGTGATCCTCCCAAAACACCATTAAAAAATTGGGATTTTCCTGATAGACCATGGGAAAGAATTCATATTGATTTTTTAGGTCCAATTCTTGATAAATATATTTTAGTGTTAGTTGATGCTCATACAAAATGGCTAGAAGCTGTTGTCACTTCAAACACTAAATCTAGTGCAACAATAAATATTTTAAGGGATATTTTTTGTAGATTTGGCTTACCTTTTGCTTTAGTTTCTGACAACGCTACTACTTTTAAATATAATGAATTCCAAACATTTTTAGGTAAAAACAACATAGAATTTAAAGAAATTGCACCTTTTCATCCATCATCTAATGGTCAAGCTGAAAATGCGGTTAAAACAGTTAAACAAGCAATACTTAAGATTTTAAAAAGGAGTTCATTGTCAGAACTTAACCGTAATTTAAACAATTTTCTTTTATCTTATCGAATTACACCACACTGTTCTACAGGAAAATATCCAGCCAATTTAATGTTTCAAATAAACATAAGAAGTGTTTATGATTTTTGGAATAACAATGTAAATATTGTAAATCATACAGCTATTGATGTAACAGACTTTAGTATAAGTAAACAAAATGTAATAGGAGATCATGTAGCAGTAAGGGATTATAGAGTTGTTAATTAACCTTCTTGGTTAAAGGGAATAATTCATAAGAAGATAGGTTCAAAAACTTATTTTGTATTTATACCTAGTCTAGATAAAACATGGAGGAGGCACATAAATCAAATAGTAGATTTTGAATTTTCAGTTGACGTACATTCTTCTGACCATAACATGTGTAATAAACCTACCAAAAATATCAGTCCAATTAATGAAAACAAAAATTGTCATGAATCTGATGAAGATAATTATTGTAAATCTGCTGAACCTGTTACATCTAATTTAATACCTGATGTCTGTACCCCAAGAAGAAGTAAAAGGAAACTTAAATCAATGAAATACTTTTAAGTAATTAATTTATTTTATTTTTAGTTTTTGTTTTTTTTTAGGGAGGGAAAGTGTAATGTATCCCACATTAAATATTAAATTTGTTCCAATAAGCATAGGCAACTCTTATTTCTTCTTAATTTTATATTTACGATATTTCGAATATTTAGCGCAGGCGTTTAGAGTTATTTTTTATTGTATGCATGTACAGTTTCCTTATTGCAGTAGGAGCTCGCCTGCACTCTTCTATTCGAATCATTGAACTGTTAACATCGATTACACTGTTGTCAGATTGAATCCATTGTAATATTAATTTTCGAATTGTTTTTTTTTTCAATTAATAAAGTTAGTGAGTTTTCACTCGTGGTACTTTTTCTCAACTCTAATCAAGACATATATATATATATATATATATATATATATATATATATATATATATATATATATATATATATATATATATATATAATGTCTTGATTAGAGTTGAGAAAAAAATGATATATGACTCGATTCTTGTTTCCAATGTCGACACTCTCAACAGGTCCAGATTTGTCATTTATAGAATTTTTATATCAATTATTCAATTCAACAATTATTTTTAATCAGTGATATTTATTATTTTCAATTGTAATTTTTTTCCTTATTCTGGTTGATTCTTGATAATGAAACAAAAAGAGTTCTTTCTACCAATTTTGGAAAGATTCAACAACTCCAAGCTAAATACGAAAACTTGTAGAAAGAAGCAAAGACTAAGTTATTTGATGTTTTGCATGTGACCCGTTGTATTTTGCAGACTAAATCTACTGTAGTGTCAGACAGCGAAAGTTACAGCCAGAAAAATGTCTTGATTCTTATAATGTGTACTTTAGTGAATACAGTATTCATGTAAACTCAAAAATCTTTGAACCAACAACTTAGATCAATAGCCAATCCACTGATAGAAGTAAAAAAAATATGAAAAAAATATTAATGGTAGAGGAAACTGAAATTATGAGAAGGAAAAGAAGCACGTTGGAGCAGCACAACAAAAAAATGATCCTTCTAAATCTTCACATTAAAAGATTTAAATTCTTAATTTATTGTTTTATTTATATTATATTATTTTTTCTCAGAATCTTTTATATGTTTTTAGTAATAATGATTACCTACATCATGAATATCAAAATAAAAAAATCAAAAAAGAAATATTGTATTAAAATTGATGAAATAGAACTAAAAATTTGTATATGAACCATTTAAAGAATTCTTTACTATATTTATTTACAGAAAAGTTATTTATTATTAATTTTTGTCAACTGTCTTAATAATTTTACTACCGCGTTCCCTATGGTGGGAAATCATACCGGCTAGACAACAAGCAACGCAGCTACGTTCCACATTAAGGTATGCTGCAATAGGAAAAGATTATTTCTAGATATGGTTTACAAATGAGGAACAAAAAATCTATCAATGATAAAGAATCATTTCATCAGTTGACAGCTATCAATGATAAAGAATCATTTCATCAGTTGACAGATATCAAGAATAAGATGCACTAGCGTAGGTCTAAATAACGTTTATGATTTATTTTATTTTTACCATTCGGCACATGTTTCTTTTTTAACGATACATATTGGAAGAGGATAGAGTATTGCCAACCCTTCAACGTCTTAAAGTAGCCACTTTGTTTCATTATCAGTTTAGATGTGAAATATGTTAATCATACAATTATCACTGCTGGTTTTTACAAAATATTTAGCATACCCTAATTATAAAATCACATTTTTCAACGCCAATGTGTGAATATAGAGTTTCTTCGTGGAAAAAGGTAATAAACTACTGTGGATAGGTATATCATATTTGACTTTGAAAAAAGTTCAAAGAAGAACGAAAAGTAATATCTGGAATCTGTAGGCTGAATTCAATATATTAAAAGATTTTTGAATTATACTTTGATTATAGCAAAAAATGGAATTTGAAGTAGGAATATATCGAATGGAACAGCACATTGACATTGTGCTTTTTGCATATTTAATCATTTCATCGACGTTATAAAATCCTCCTCAGTTGAAATATCAGAAATTCAGATTAAACATATCGAGATATTCTTTCGATTTCTTAGTATCCACGTAAAATTCAAAGAAGTTTTAGAGTAAAATACATGATCATCAGTATGCACATAGGTGCTGTAATAAAATTCCGAAAGTGTTTTTAGTGTTTTCTCGAGGTCTACACACGGTGCATTTCACTAAGCGTTCACTCGTCCAATACAAGAGTTTGTGTAGAAATTTGATGTGGTGGACTGTTATTCCTTGTCTCTCATACAGTTCGGATTTAACCTCCAGTGATTTTCACCTCTTCTTAAATTAAAAGAACACTTAGGTGGCAACCGCTTCAAACTAATCAAGGATTAAGTCTAAGTAGAGGTCACACGGTTCACAATGGATTGGCGGAAGACTTCTTCGACTTAGAAATTCAAGAGCACCGTCTTCAGGAGTGTGTTGAAAAAAATGAGAATATGTTGAGAAAGAGACAAAAGTTTGAACTTTTCAAATATATATAAATTAAGGCGAATATAGTATATTAGTAAATTATTAACCAAAGCTGGTTATTGCGCAATCACTCGTAATAAAATTCTTTGTTGCCTGTTAATAAGAACAATAAAGAAACAATGAAAATTTTAATACCCAGATCCTGTAGGGAATGGAAAAAGTCTATAATCGATTGGTACAGGAATCAAAAAGAGTTGGCTTTAGGAAGAATGGTGAAAATAATAAATATAAGGAAGTGCAACGGCAAAGGACGAATGAGTTCTTCGACTATCTAGAGGTTTGTTCTTGGTAGGTGCACAGGCAGTTATATACTCATGAACTGGCCTGCACTGGTCCAGTTCCAGTGCAGCTATCAAGAACAAACTTTACACTCATGAACTGGCCTGCACTGGTCCAGTTCCAGTGCTGCTACCATGAACAAACTTTAGGTGTGCTGATTAAGAATACGGATGATGGGACGAAAACGCTAGAAAATCGAGTAGCAAAATAATGGGGTTTTCAAATAATATTTTTAAAGCAGAAACAGCAACCTCCAAAGAAACAAATATTGCCGAGTGCTAAAAAAATAGAAGTATGTGTTAAGGTGAGTAAGGAAAGTTCTCCGGAAAATAGTGGAAAGTTTGAAAATGAAAGAGCCAGGTAGTTGGAGCATGTGTGCAGAAAGGAAGCAAATAGCATTGCATAAATGAAGGACGGAATTAGAATAAGAAGGATATGACGGATATGGACGGTGACATCATTGATGATCATAATTCCAGCAATATGATGATAATCTAATTCAAAAACGTTAATCACATTTGCTGGATCCACATTAGATCCATAGGATGCTGTATGACCATCTGTAAACAAAAATTCAAACATATCTAATGCATAACATCCCCATACTGTCAATTTTTTCAAATAAGCTCCTTTGAAATCTATCGGAATTGTTTCGGAAGATGCTTCTCCTAAATTTATCGAAGCACCATTTTCGTAGTGGATAACTATCTCTTGAATTTTCGGAATAATCCTAGATGATCTGAAAATAGCTACTGTGATTCCTATAATTTTATTTCTTCTAATGTTGATTAATTTCGGTTGCAAGGGACAATAGGTATCATCTCTCTAGCGGCGTTGGCCGAGAAAAATGTGTGGAGTACGATGTTGCAGTGTTGTCGGGTTTCGGGTTTGAACTGCCCCATCTTCATCTTCTATAAGAGTGTTTATCCCCATATTTAACATGTTAATATCATCATTAGTTAATTCCAATTTTGATTAACTATTCCAAATTGATAAAATAGTATCTTCATGTTAACTACGGCCGAATACATAGGTAAGATAAAGTAATTGATTTTTGCATAATCAGAATCTTATTTTTTAAACGCGAATTTCTTCTCAAATCCAATTAAAGTTTGTGCGATTGTAAAATAATGTTCTCCCGTGTTGGGTAAATTGAGCTCCAGCTCTAGATGCAACGTCTGAATCTGAGTTTTCAGCGACCTTAAAAATAAGGTTAGTATGATTAAAAAGTTTTAATTAACAAGTGTTATTCTCAACCTAACATAAAAAGAAAGGTCTGAAATCTCCACAAAATATATGTCCCCTAAATTGATACCGTTCAGACTGCTTGTATCTATAAAACGTCAACAACAATATTCATATTTATCAAAACGAAATTATTGTCAATTCTTTAGAAATAATCGTTACGACTAATATTTTAAAGGTCCGCCTTTTATGAATTGAAAATTAAAAACAAATTTAACTTTATCAATTGTGTTTCAGGTTAGCTTTGATATTATTATTTAAATAAAACACGATTAGTTTGAGAACACGTTTTACTTCGATCTTCTATATGTTCTAACCTAACTATCTAAGGCCCCCGCTACCCAACTGTCACTTGCCAGATGACCATAGAACATTCAAGCTAGTACATGGCACTGTGAAGTGTCATATACGTAACATCTCCCCTTTTTGGACTTATATTGAAATAATTGAAATACTAACTAACTAACTAATACTATTAACTAGACATGAAACTAAAAATAATATTTTTCCGCTATGTATAATAGTCTCTTAACCTATTTGGTACATTGACGACCCGACCTGATCTTGTGCATTTGCTATTTGCTTCCTTGACACTTGTACATTCATTTGCCGTTTTATTATTATTAGTTCCACAATCGTTTTCATTATATACATCAGTGCTATTAGACAAACAAGTGTTCTCACTTGATTCATCAGCACTACTAGGTTTACAGTTTATGTATATATTTTCGTTGTTGTTTGACGCATTTATAACCGTTGGATTTTTTGTATTTTTTAGAAAGGAAGAATTTCTTTTATAAACTCTGCCATTTTCATCACTCACCAAGTATGATCGTGGAGAATTAGTATTTGATAAGACTTTTCCCGGTGTCCAATACCCATCCTTCTTCAATTTAAATAGAATATCTTGATTTTCGTTAAAATCTGAGCTGCTACGTGCAGATTTATCATGATAGCTTTTTACTGCCAACTTTCTTTCTACTTTTTTCCCATACTCGTTAGTGGTTTTGGGTTCCAATAATCTGTTGGATATAGGCAAACCTGTTCTTCGTAACCTACTTTGTAATAACTCTGAAGGTGAGGCCTCAAGACCACATAGTGGTGTAACTCTGTAATTCAACAAATGAACAAATATTTCGTCTTCATTGTTACACTTTTTTAATAACTGTTTACATATGTGTACGGCTTTTTCAGCCAACCCATTCGATCTTGGGTACCTGGGACTCGTAAAAACACATTGTATATTGTATTGATTACAAAATTCTTTAAATTTAAAGCTGTTGTAGGGATTGTTATCAGATATAAACTTTGCAGGTAACCCAAAATTAGAAAATATTACTTTTAATTGTTTTGAGATTTCATCCATACTTTTTCTTTGTATTTCTTTCAATTCAATCCAATTGCTGTAGTAATCAACTACAACTAAATAATATTTTGATGCATATTCTAATATATCAGACCCCACTATCTCAAATGGATATTTAGGTACCTCGTGCGGTATTAGCGGTTCTTTTATTTTATTTCTGCTGATTTTCTCACATATGCGACACCTTGAAATAAAATTTTCAATATAAGTTATTATACCCGGCCAGTATAATATTTTCCTTGCCCACTTCTTTGTTTTTTCCATACCAAAATGAGATTTATGTAGCTCTCTAGTCATATGATTTTGTAGTTTTTTGGGTATGCAAATTCGCTCATTGAAAAATAAAATTCCATGGCGAACCAGTAGATCGTCTTTTATTTTATAATACTGCTTTAGTTCAGTGTTATCTAATACTTTTTTATCTGGCCAACCTTTAATGCAATATTCAGTAACTTTTTTAAGAGTACTATCATACAAAGTTTCCTTGCTTACCTCAGCTAATCGTCTATTTGTAATGGGTCTTTCAATGTCAATCGTATGCACAACCTCTTCCATTTCACAATCTTCATTTACTTTGTCTTTTATGAATGACCTACTTAAAAGATCAGCTACATACATCTTTGAACCTGGTATGTACTCAACTTCGAAATTATATTTTAAGATTTTCAAGCGCATTCTCTGTAGTCTGGACGTAATTTTATTAATATCTTTTTGCTGAATGCCAATTATTGGCTTGTGATCGGTTTGTACTGTTATCTTATTACCGTAAATCTAATAAATGTTAGTCTCGTCAAATCCTAACAACGTCCACAAACTCCTTGTCTATAAAAGAAACAAAATTTTTCTATCTTTTTATTGGGGTGGTTTACTCCCCTTGTGGTTTTTGCTGCAGTTTTTTTTTGGTCCTGTCTTCTCCTTCAATTCGATTTCTACAGGTATTTCCTCATCTGTCTTTGTTTCTAGCTCATAGACCATAGAGGTATCTATTATTCTTCTTACAAATTCTCATTATGTGTCTCGCCAAATTTAGTCTTTTCTATACCTCACATTTTCTCCTCCCAGTTCTTCCTCTATTTCTTTATTTTTTTGCAATCTTCTTCTTCTTCTTTTTTATGTATGACGGTTGTTTCCACGGCGTACGCAATCTTAATAATTGTCAACAGCTTTTTGTTGCGACTAATGCGTCTTAGTACTTCGTCGTTGGTGATTCAGTCAGTCCAAGGTGTCTTCAAGATGCGTCTATAGAGCATTTTTCAACATTTTACACAAATATTCTTTCGTTTCCTAAAAATAATTCTTAACACTCAAAGTGATTTGCGAAATCTAAATTTGTATTTACATTAGTTACTTTTATTTTGAGGAAATCCATTTATTTTTATTAGCATTTTTAGACCACGCAATCCGATTCAAACAGTGTCTAATTGAATCTGACACCGCTCAGACGTATAAAAAAGAAGAAGGATATTTCGAGGTTATGATAAGTATGTTGGATACAAATAATCAATTGTAATAAATAAAATGTTTTTTTGAGGTTAAGTTAGTTAAATTTGACATCAACGTCGTTCGTATGTCAAATATTGATATAAATTGAAAACCGATATGTCTAGATTGAGAAAAGAGAAGCGTTGCTTTTGCGATGCAATTAAACCGGGTCCTTTGAGTTATAAACGCAAAATTATGGAAAATTTGAGAAATGAGACACCCGCTACGGATAGTAATAACGATTGTAGTAGCATCCCAACGAGTTCGAGCGCTAGAGATAATTCTAAACCAACACCCGAAGCTACCAAAGAAGAAAACATCAAACATCGAAGAATGAAGAGATTTAAAATGCAATCGGACGGTGTTATTACACCTATTAATTGCGGTACGTCTGAAGATAATGAATTTTCTTATAAAAAAGACAATGTTAAGGATAAAACTAAGAATAGCGAAAGAGTTTTGTTAATTGAAGCACAAAATGTAGATATTCAGAATCATTATTATACAATTTCTTAAACTATTTCGATTATTCGTATTTACTACCAACTCCGGAACTTCCTTTTCCAGCCTTTTTCAAGGTAAGTTCATCCTCAAACTTACTCTTATTTACCCATACTTTCCATTTGTACCTAACCATAGTTATTAACCTCTAGTTTCTCACCCCTTTTCTTTCCAAATCAATCTTCACATCATCTAATATCTTTAGATCATTATTCTCGATACATAAATGTAACATAAACTTTTGACTTTAAACAGCCCCTCAAAAAAAATTCGCAGCAGTTAAATTTGGTGACTTATAACCTATTTCGAATTTTCCAAAACTTGAAAAAAACTCGTGGGGGTACATGATAGATTTTTGCTCAAAATTACATTATAACAGACCACGAAAATATTTTTCGTACGGATGTTTGGTACAATAAACTCTATTTGTAGAAAAATCTGCGGGACTTTGAGCCGTAAGGGATTTTAAATTATTATAAATGTAATAACGAGGGAAACTATTAGTTTTTGTATGCACAACTCCGCGCGCGATTTCCCAGGTAGCTGTGTCAGAAATATACGTGACCACAAAACTGCATTTTCCAACTATCATATCGCTTGTCCAGTTCAAGACTGGTTTATTTCAAAAAAAGCGATTTCTCAGGAGAGCTGATTAAAGTTTATGCTTTTCTCTTCAATTGATATCCGATGATTGCATTATCCGAATCATCACAATAAAAGTACTCCTCTATAGATTTACAGAGGTTTTCCCCTCTCTCTATACTATTTTTTTTATGAGTAATTATGAGCAAAACTCCAAGATGATCCTATCTTGCACCGAAATATTTCAGGTTTTTATGGATAACTCCAGTTATTAATCATTCAAAAGCTGTTTATTTTTTATGAAACAAGTACAAAAATAAGAACAAAAGTGTAAAACATAATAAATATCTTCATGAATTCAAAAATCCTTGAGACTAGTGAGACATTTTTAGTGAAAAAAAGTCATGAGTCTTCATTCTCAGTGGTAACTACGTCTTTCTTCAGACTAGGTAGGCACTCTTATCACAAATTGTAGACAAAAAAAACATTTTCATTATTTTAAGATAATTACAGCTTATTACAAAATATGACTTTGTACAATAAATGCATGTAAAACTTTATATCTAGATACTACAAAAAGAGAAAAAATATACTGTGCCAATTCGTTTCCTACTGAAGGAACTCAACAATACAATTACTTGGAAAAAAATGCATGTAAATACTTTTACAACTAGATACTTAAAAAAGAGAGAAAAAAATACAGGGCTAATTCGTTTCCTATTGTAGGAAATCAACAATACAATTGCTTTGGAAAAAAATGAAAATAATAATAACAGTATAAAATAACAAAAATTTTAGGAAAACCAAGGAAGCGATTAGTTTGCACCTTTTATAAATTTTTGTAAAACTCTTTGTAACACAGAGGCATGACAGCTACACCAGTGGTTTTTTTCTGGAAAAGAGAAAGTAATGCTTCTTTTTTTTTATTAGTGATGCTCGACTTTCTTGTATAGGCCTTGGAGAGTGTTACAGTTGGAGTGAAACTGAAACTGCAAGAAGCAGATGAACTGCTTCGACGTTTCTTGTTCTGGTTTGCTATGTTGATAGATTTGAAATCTTGCTGAGAGAATGATGTTTTATATCGAAAAAATCCAGGCTCATCTTTGTGGGTCTCAATCACACAGATATCAGCGATTGGTACCTTAACACCGTCTTCATTGAACAAAGCGTCCTTTATTGTCAAGTCAGCTGTCAGCTTTGCTGGAGATGTCTTCTTTGCTTGTGAGATGATAGAAATATAATTTTCTGGGACGTAGATAGGTGAGGCTTTTCTATATTTCTTTATAGCCCGTTCTATAACAGAGTGAACATTGTCGCCCTCGTTTTGAGTGTGTCCAGTTACTAGGAATTTGTGCGCTATAGATCTGATATTTTTAAGCTCCCAAGTGGCAAACATGAACAGGGCAAAAATAAACCGGTTTTTTTGCTGACCTCCGCAGTTATCACTGTAAAAAATGACATTAACTGGGGTATTGACAGTTCTGTTTAGGTTTTCGAGGTATAACCAGATGCAACTGCCAATTTCGTTGGCACCCCGTTTTGCTTGGCATTCATGCCACATGTAACAATATGTCTTCTTGGACTTTAGCTCATACATAGTGAAGTTATACACGTTTAATTTGGACACGTAATAAAAGGCTGATGATTCTCCTTGAGGGCAAGGCAGGGAAGCTTGTAGATCAAAAACGGTCACAATTTTATCTAATCCTTTATCTGTATCTTTTTCTAATCGAGCCATCTCCTTTTCTCTTAAATGTTCTTGGTAATTAGTATTTGATATTATTTCATCCAAACATTCTATGCTAGATAAAACAAAAGCATAAACGATTACAGTTACATAGCAATTTTACATAGCTTATATTATTTCATCCAAACATTCTATGCTAGATAAAACAAAAGCATAAACGATTACAGTTACATAGCAATTTTACATAGCTTATATTTTTTCATAAACATTGTTTAGATCAATTGTGGGAAATATTTTGTATTAACCAAATTTAGTAAGAATTAGAGCCAGATTCTTATTGATTTTTAATAATATTACGATGTATAAATAAATATTTTTGAAACGTACTATGCATCCAGATAATAAACAAATAAATTGTAAAATTTGACAACATTGAGGTTTACTGTAAGATGGCTTCAATTATATTCAAACATGCCAGCTGGGTTCATCTTTTTTATTCATTCAAGATCAAAGTAAACCAAAGTTTCAATCAAAGGAACTTCGTAATTCATTATAATGATAGGAACGGAAATGGTATCTAGTGGGAAAAATTACTTATATTTAAGTTTTTATACGTGAAGATTAGGTGAATATAGTTTAAGTAATGAAGTAAATTTTGACAAAAAAGGTATATTTTTTATTAAATATTGATTCTTATAGTAGGTATGTACAATTATTTTGAACATTTTGTACATCTTTGATTGATGTCAGAGGTTTGAACTTAATATACCTATACGTACTTGTGTATTTTAAAATGCTCACGTACACACCACAATGTTTTATTTTGATGAATATAATTTAAACAAGCTAAATGCTTTTAAGATGTTGGCAAGTATTTGATTATCTTTTTTAATAACAAGTATAGACACTACACCAATACTGGAAGTAGTTTACAAATAATTTATTTTTAGTAAGTGAAGACTCACATAGTGAAGTAAAAAAGTAAATTGGTGAAATGAAAGTAATATTTGGTGGAAAATAGTAATATTTTAGCTGAATAAGTCAGTTATAGTAAATATATTAAGGTTAATAAAGTCGATATTAATATTAAATTAATTAATTTCTATGGCCTTTTCGGTTCTGAATGGTAACCAACAAACTAATGTACCCAGAAGAGAAAATACTAAACATCCCAAATCCGTAAGTCACGAAATGATGTTTCCAATTCCGAATCGACTACTCTTCAAACCCAAGTAATCTCGCATCATTGAGAAGTACAAAGGACGTGCCTTTTCAAGGACGAACATTCGGGTGTGACGTATGGAAATCATATCAGTTATTATTTTCAAACCACGTAATTTTCCTTTAGGAACTTTGATCGGTAAAGTAGCGAAATTCCATATAGAAAAAAGAATTATTCAAAACGTCTGTGCGTCGTTTCCACTCGAGATTCTTTTTCTATAATTTTTTACGTTCCGTCTCGAGTGGTAAGTGTACATGGTCATTAAGTCTCGCCGAGGGTCGAAATATGATGAAGTAATTGATACTATATTTAACAAAATGGAAAAATGACAATTGAAAAAATATTAATGATATATGAGGTTTCATAATTCAGAAATAAAGTGCGACAGTTTCTGGTATCTAAATTCAAAGACAAAGGTCTTAAAGAACTTGTCGTAACGAACTTTGAGTTAAAATTATAAAATGCGGTGGACATCCTTTATATTAGCATCTAATTGAAGTCTTTAGTGTTAATTACTTCAAGTATTACCAGAATTTCACTTCTCAATCGAAATATTTTGATACAATTTATATCATATATAGATTTTTTTCGTATACGAAGTTTTATTGTCAATAACTTTGTCATTATCGTTTGTAATTTTATAATTGATTTTCAAAACTATACAATGACAACGACGTTTGTCTCCTTTTGAATATACGAATAGGTCCTGTTAATTGTATTTAGTGCACTAGCAGGGTACATGGATGTGCACATAGCTTCTCAACTCAGATACAGAATATTCAGGAAAAACGAGTCAACATTTGTCCATACTTTTTTTCTTTGCATCTACAACTTTTCTTGAAATAGGGTGTCCAGTAAAAATCGTCGTCTTGTGTTCTTAGTGTCTGTTTATGGAAAAAAATTTTGTTTGTCCCACCAAATCCTATATGTACCCAAAAAAGACTGTTCGTTTTTAGTATGGAACTAGAAAAATCTAGTCTTTCTTAAGGCGTTAGACCTCTTACTACTGACTACTATCATCGATTAAATCAAATCTGGTTTCGTTCAAAAAAGGATAATTAGTTTAGATCTAAAATCTGGTGTTCGCATTCTATAGCCAAGCTTCTGAGAAGTATCCTGGGTATATTTGATAGTGTCCTATATCGGTTCCAGCAAGTTTAGGCGATTTGGATCATTATTTTTATAATACTATCCATTATTGGGTGTTTGCGTTGAAATTTTTTTATTATTTCGTCTGTATTAACAACTTTATATCGTGTAGGTAGGTCCGTTGTTTGATATTTTGCAACCGAGACATTTTTCTTTGAAAATAGATATTCTGGACACTTATTTTTATATATTCACCTGAAAATAGACGATATTTAAGTCGTCTTGTGTTCTTAGTGTCTGTTAATGGAGAACAATCTTGTTTGTTCCACCAAATGCTATATGTACCCAAAAAAAGACTATTCCTCTTTAGTATGGAAAGACGTTTTTTGGAAAAATCTAGTCTTTCTGAACGCGTTAGACCTCTTACTACTGACTACTATCATCGATTAAATCAAATCTGGTTTCGTTCAAAAAAGGATAATTAGTTTAGATCTAAAATCTGGTGTTCGCATTCTATAGCCAAGCTTCTGAGAAGTATCCTGGGTATATTTGATAGTGTCCTACATCGGTTCCAGCAAGTTTAGGCGATTTGGATCATTATTTTTATAATACTATCCATTATTGGGTGTTTGCGTTGAAATTTTTTTATTATTTCGTCTGTATTAACAACTTTATATCGTGTAGGTAGGTCCGTTGTTTGATATTTTGCAACCGAGACATTTTTCTTTGAAAATAGATATTCTGAACACTTATTTTTATATATTCACCTGAAAATAGACGATATTTAAGTCGTCTTGTGTTCTTAGTGTCTGTTTATGGAGAACAATCTTGTTTGTTCCACCAAATGCTATCTTTAGTATGGAAAGACGTTTTTTGGAAATATCTAGTCTTTCTGAACGCGTTAGACATCTCCAAACTACTATCATCGAATAAAACAAATCTGGTTTCGTTCAAAAAAAAGTAAATCGTTTAGAGCTATAATTCAGTGTCTGTGTTTTACAGGCAAGCTCCTGGGAAGTATCTTGGGAGTTAATGGTATCAATTAGGATAATGTTTAAGTCTTCTTGCTTTCCTAGTAAGGCGAGAAGACTTTTCCTCAATGGATAACCATTATCAATATTATTGAAGATTTTTCAAAAGCCAAACATTGATGAAATCTATGCTATAATATCTGATGTTTGAATTTAGGAAAATAGACGTTCGGTGGTCCGAGTAGTTTTAAAATTTGAGTTGTTTTCATGTGATAAACAAAAAAACTAACAGCGACATTTGCTGCATATACATCAAATAAATTATGTCTGCTTTTACATCCGTCTGCTCTTTGAAATGATATCGACTAAAGCACACGCTATTAATTAAAATGGTGTCATGCCGAATTTGAGATTAAAAGACATTCGCTTAGTCTAATGACGTCCTCGACGCCGCCCGTCTCCGCCGCCGAAGAAGTCCCTAATTTTTTTTTTCGTTTTAACCTAGACATCCGACTGTTGATAGTGAGAACTCCAATGTCGAAACGGTTGATTGTGCAAACTTGATTATTATACGAGGTTTCTTACAAAAGTTCTCATAGATATTTGGAGAATCGGAGGTTAAAAATTAAACTCGTAGATTGAATTATTTTACAATTTTCTTATTTTATTGTGCGACCAGTAAAAACCACTTGGAAGCTTAATTCTGTAGAATAAACTAAGGTCTCGTAATATATGTCCATTCCGGTCAGAAATACCGAGCTCGAGTCTACAACTGCTTTTCTATATTTAACAACGACCGTCTGCCGTTTTTTATCCTTTTCCTTTTTACCATCATTCTAGGTTATTATGTCCCATAAAACGTTAAACTCATTCGAAATAATAATCTCCATGTTTATTAGAGACGAAAAGCACAACGGGTGGTAGAGAGAGCTGCATAATCTCGACGTATTTATATACATATATTCCCTTAAGGGCTCACGGAGGTATTATCTTTATATTTTTCCGTATTTTGTGCTTTGCCATAACTTTTCTACGTCGGAATAGATCAATTGGTAGATTAACAATGTTTGTATGTGTTTTTTTGGTTGTTTTTTACGATACAAGATGATCAATTAGATTACGTAAAATTTCTTTAACGAATTTTTCTAAAACTATTACTACTTGGAGATAAAAATGTCATCCAAAAATTAGTAACGAAAATGTTAGTCTCGTCAAATTCTAACAACGTCCACAAACTCCTTGTCTATAAAAGAAACAAAATTTTTCTATCTTTTTATTGGGGTGGTTTACTCCCCTTGTGGTTTTTGCTGCAGTTTTTTTTTGGTCCTGTCTTTTCCTTCAATTCGATTTCTACAGGTATTTCCTCATCTGTCTTTGTTTCTTGCCCATAGACCATAGAGGTATCTATTATTCTTCTTACAAATTCTCATTATGTGTCTCGCCAAATTTAGTCTTTTCTATACCTCACATTTTCTCCTCCCAGTTCTTCCTCTATTTCTTTATTTTTTTGCAATCTTCTTCTTCTTCTTTTTTATGTATGACGGTTGTTTCCACGGCGTACGCAATCTTAATAATTGTCAACAGCTTTTTGTTGCGACTAATGCGTCTTAGTACTTCGTCGTTTGTGATTCAGTCAGTCCAAGGTGTCTTCAAGATGCGTCTATAGAGCCGTGTCTCAAATTGTTTGATCGTTTGAGCTATCCAGGTGAAAATTTCTTTTTCTACAGAAGGACTGACTATAAATAACATTCCATGAATCCTATTCAGACGTGTAGGTTTAGATTTATGTTTGCAAACATTGACAAATACTTTTCGAATCATTTGATCTTGATTTCTTCATCTACAGTTTCAAATGCGTATTTCTGTGTCCTTATACAATATACAGTACGATGTGATGTAATCAGAGAAACTGAAACTGCAGTTCTAGGACTTTAGGAAAGTAGGACTTATAAACTAGCGGGAAAAAAACGAAAAACAGGAAGTTGTTGAAGGAAATGATCGAGGATTTTAATGTAATTATAATATTGAAGATAGATTCGACGTTTATGTGTGGATTTCGATTCGAATTTGTTTTTTTTTTGTCTTCCAATTACCTGGAACCGCGTATGTTAATATAATGGACCTGATAATGCCCCTTTTCTTACATTTGCATTGTGCAAATACGGCAAATTTATGCATTAAATTTGCTCTCTTCTATTCAGAAGTTCACTCATTTTTCAACATTTTACACAAATATTCTTTCGTTTCCTAAAAATAATATTTAACGTTAATTCTTAGCACACAAAGTGATTTGCGAAATCTAAGTTTGTATTTACATTAGTTACTTTTTTTTTGAGGAAATCCATTTGTTTTTATTAGCATTTTTAGACCGCGCAATCCGATTCAAACAGTGTCTAATTGAATCTGACACCGCTCAGACGTATAAAAAAGAAGAAGGATATTTCGAGGTTATAATAAGTATGTTGGATACAAATAATCAATTGTAATAAATAAAATGTTTTTTTGAGGTTAAGTTAGTTAAATTTGACATCAACGTCGTTCGTATGTCAAATATTGATATAAATTGAAAACCGATATGTCTAGATTGAGAAAAGAGAAGCGTTGCTTTTGCGATGCAATTAAACCGGGTCCTTTGAGTTATAAACGCAAAATTATGGAAAATTTGAGAAATGAGACACCCGCTACGGATAGTAATAACGATTGTAGTAGCATCCCAACGAGTTCGAGCGCTAGAGATAATTCTAAACCAACACCCGAAGCTACCAAAGAAGAAAACATCAAACATCGAAAAATGAAGAGATTTAAAATGCAATCGGACGGTGTTATTACATCTATTAATTGCGGTACGTCTGAAGATAATGAGTTTTCTTATAAAAAAGACAATGTTAAGGATAAAACTAAGAATAGCGAAAGAGTTTTGTTAATTGAAGCACAAAATGTAGATATTCAGAATCATTATTATACAATTTCTTAAACTATTACGATTATTCGTATTTACTACCAACTCCGGGAGTTTCTTTTCCAGCCTTTTTCAAGGTAAGTTCATCCTCAAACTTACTCTTATTTACCGATACTTTCCATTTGTACCTAACCATAGTTATTAACCTCTAGTTTCTCACCCCTTTTCTTTCCAAATCAATCTTCACATCATCTAATATCTTTAGATCATTATTCTCGATCATCCAACTTTCATTTTCATTCTTTTCTTTCATTGTTTCTAACATAAATGTAACATAAACTTTTGACTTTAAACAGCCCCTCAAAAAAAATTCGCAGCAGTTAAATTAGGTGACTTATAACCTATTTCGAATTTTCCAAAACTTGAAAAAAACTCGTGGGGGTACATGATAGATTTTTGCTCAAAATTACATTATAACAGACTACGAAAATATTTTTCGTACGGATGTTTGGTACAATAAACTCTATTTGTAGAAAAATCTGCGGGACTTTGAGCCGTAAGGGATTTTAAATTATTATAAATGTAATAACGAGGGAAACTATTAGTTTTTGAATGCACAACTCCGCGCGCGATTTCCCAGGTAGCTGTGTCAGAAATATACGTGACCACAAAACTGCATTTTCCAACTATCATATCGCTTGTCCAGTTCAAGACTGGTTTATTTCAAAAAAAGCGATTTCTCAGGAGAGCTGATTAAAGTTTATGCTTTTCTCTTCAATTGATATCCGATGATTGCATTATCCGAATCATCACAATAAAAGTACTCCTCTATAGATTTACAGAGGTTTTCCCCCTCTCTCTATACTATTTTTTTTTATGAGTAATTATGAGCAAAACTCCAAGATGATCCTATCTTGCACCGAAATATTTCAGGTTTTTATAGATAACTCCAGTTATTAATCATTCAAAAGCTGTTTATTTTTTATGAAAAAAGTACAAAAATAAGAACAAAAGTGTAAAACATATTAAATATCTGAAGGAACTCAACAATACAATTACTAGGAAAAAATGCATGTAAATACATTTACAACTAGATACTTAAAAAAAGGGAGAAAAAGAGAAAAAAATACTGGGCTTATTCGTTTCCTATTGTAGGAAATCAACAATACAATTGCTTTGGGAAAAAATGAAAATAATAATAATAGTATAAAATAACAAAAATTGTAGGAAAACCAAGGAAGCGATTAGTTTGCACCTTTTATAAATTTTTGTAAAACTCTTTGTAACACAGAGGCATGACAGCTACACCATTGGTTTTCTTCTGGAAAAGAGAAAGTAATACACATAACTTCTTTTTTTTTATTAGTGATGCTCGACTTTCTTGTATAGGCCTTGGAGAGTGTTACAGTTGGAGTGAAACTGAAACTGCAAGAAGCAGATGAACTGCTTCGACGTTTCTTGTTCTGGTTTGCTATGTTGATAGATTTGAAATCTTGCTGAGAGAATGATGTTTTATATCGAAAAAATCCAGGCTCATCTTTGTGGGTCTCAATCACACAGATATCAGCGATTGGTAACTTATCACCGTCTTCATTGAACAAAGCGTCCTTTATTGTCAAGTCAGCTGTCAGCTTTGCAGGAGGTGTCTTCTTTTGCTTGTGAGATGATAGAAATATAATTTTCTGGGACGTAGATAGGTGAGGCTTTTCTATATTTCTTTATAGCCCGTTCTATAACAGAGTGAACATTGTCGCCCTCGTTTTGAGCGTGTCCAGTTACTAGGAATTTGTGCGCTATAGATCTGATATTTTTAAGCTCCCAAGTGGCAAACATGAACAGGGCAAAAATAAACCGGTTTTTATGCTGACCTCCGCAGTTATCACTGCAAAAAATGACATTAACTGGGGTATTGACAGTTCTGTTTAGGTTTTCGAGGTATAACCAGATGCAACTGCCAATTTCGTTGGCAGTCTTCTTGGACTTTAGCTCATACATAGTGAAGTTATACACGTTTAATTTGGACACGTAATAAAAGGCTGATGATTCTCCTTGAGGGCAAGGCAGGGAAGTTTGTAGATCAAAAACGGTCACAATTTTATCTAATCCTTTATCTGTATCCTTTTCTAATCGAGCCATCTACTTTTCTCTCAAATGCTCTTGGTAATTATCTTCGAGCTGTGCTTTCTCAGATTCAGAGGCGTTCAGGTAGCCAAAAACAAAAATTACACTGATCTTTTTTAGGGCGGTGGAAAGCAATGTTGAACTCGGTGTTGAATATGAAGACGTACATTGAATACTTAACGAATGGCTGGCTTGCCTCTTTCTGGACCTCGACATAATCACGATGCAGATCTGCAATAGACTTTCCTCCTTCAATGTACTCCTTTTTACTATTCGATCGGCAGTAGTGGCTTTCGAGCCGAGGTATGGAGTTGATGTGATTTTGTACACCTTCCTTCATCTCAGGTGGAAGAGTGGGTTGCTTATGGTGTTTTCCTCTTTGGTCTGATTCAAAAATACCACCAATGTTGGATTTTTCTTTTCTTATCGCAGTGTTGAGAGCTCGAGCACTGATATTGAGAGTGGCCAAGAAGAAGATCTTGCATACACGTATTTTTTTCTTATCAATAGTAAAATAAAATACTTTGTTAAGGGCTCTTGGTGTTTTATCTAATCGGCCGTAACGGTATCGGGGGTTGACTTCAGAAAGACAACTGTTTAAGAACGCTCTTTCCAAATGGATATTCGAGAGGTTCCAGTATTTAGTAAAAATTTCTATGCGCGTTTCCTCGCTTATGTTGGCTGCACAATGAAAGCGACATTTAGTTTCATTGCACGGTGGATGTACCTTCCTGGCTTCCCTCAACTTGACGAATTTTTCTTTGGAGCCATCAGGATTTTTCCGCACTCCCAATGATTCGTAACTTCTTCCAGATATCTCCATAATAGATCACTTACCAAGAACAATATTACTAAAAATTTCAGTGTTAAAGAGGGCTATCTCAGGTTGTCTCCAATAATTACTGGAAATTTAAGAGCTAAAGAGGGCTATCTTAAGTTGGCTCTTTCTTGAAGAGAATAATCTAGAGGGAAATAAGTTAATTTACCATTCAAAATAGAGCCATTATCATAATAGTTCAGTTTTGTACTAAAGATTGATATGAAAAAGTTACTTACTGTCGGTTTATCACATAATAACCCACTATTGCACAATAGAACTCCACTCTTTCTATGTGTGGCAAGGATCAAAACTGAAATGATTCACTCTTGCACTGCCCCCCCTCCACAAATCAAAGATGGCCCACTTACATGCACTTCATCTAGGGGTGATCCACTAAGTTTTTTAAGAAACGGTCTTACACAGAGTTAGTAGAGGCAATTTGAAGATAATTCATGCAAAAAACTGAAAATCGCTTTTTTTTGAGTTAGACCAGTCTTGAACTGGACAAGCGATATGTTAAGTTAAGGAATCAATCCGATGAGTTTTAAACACGAAAAAAAAAAAGGATTATGATAGAGTGTCGTGATAAACTCCACTTTAGTAATGAAAATAATGAATTGTGATTTTCTGCATTAGAAGATAATCTGTAAAAAATACATCGAGGGAAAAAGAAGACATGTACTAACAAAATTAAAAGGAGTAACAGAAAGAGACATATTCAAAATTATACTTATCTACAATCATTCTACATATCTCATAACAGTAAAGGGTGACACAGAGTTGAAAAGCTAAGAACAAATGTGGAAAACATTGAGAAATACGGTCCCCTCAAAATTATTTATACATATAATTAATATTAATTAGATACCTTCCATACAACAGCTGTAACCCTACATTTTGATGTTTAGGTCTTTTTTTGAGAAGAATAATGTTCCCTTTTCGTTCTCTCAACGTTTTTGCTTCTATTAGAATGATATGATAACAACATACTTTCAACTGGTTGTTGAGGTGCTAAAAAAATAAAACATAAGTGTGTGGATATGTCTCAGTAGAAACTGCATTACCTCACCCAATTCAAACAAAAATGTTTCTTGAATATTCAACAACTCTAAATACCTTTGACATGGTGTACAATAAACCATTAAGTGGCATTACAATGTATTCGCTAAGCTAAATTTACACTCAACTAAGTCATATGCATACAGGACTTTTCAGGAAAATTCTTCATTTTTCATTCAGTTTTATTGGCAGATATAGTGTTGAATTTGTACAAAGTGATTAAAGTGATGAAATGGTACTTAAGTGACTTGAAAGTTCTCATTCAAAAACAAGTGGTAAGACAATAATTTGAAATAATGATGGAAACATGATTTAGCTAAAGTTATTTTTTTCAGACTAGTTTGAGATTTTCAAATCACCTAAAATACTTGACAAAATATATGATTTAATATCAAATATTATTGAGCAACTAGTAATTATTTTGACAAGAGTAAATTTATTGGAAAAATATTAATATTTAAAGAAACATCAACTCATCAATTCATTGTAAACTACAAGTTACTTATTCTTCACAATTGGGGTAGAGTTTCTTTGAAGAATGTAACCAAGCAAAAATTACTCAATATTTTATCTTCTTACCTCAGAAATATGAATAAAAGAAGTAAGATGGGTCAGAACAATACGAGGATCTTTTCTATCACATATTTATTGTGCAGAAATACCACAGTTCATTTGAATGATCTTTATCTTGCAAATCCATAAGGTAGGTACTCCAAAGCTACTAAAGGTCCCCATGTGAATCCATAAAAATGCTTCTATTATATCAATCATTATATATAGGTAAATATTTAAAAAAAAAGTTGTTGGGGATTGTTTTAATCAAATTTCCAAAAATATTACATAAATGATAGAATCACTGCAAAAATCTTCAAAGCCGGGTGGATGCGGTTCTCTTGTTGCTACTTCAATATTCTAATTCTTTTTTTGTAACTGGACATTAACAGACATTACAATACAAACTTCCAGGCCCAGTTCAGATCAAGCTACAATAGGTGAAATTGATGAATATGTTAGAGTACGTACAATTCTTTTTTATTAGAGGCGATTTTGGTAAATAAGAAATATACCTAAAAATAAATTATTTGTAAACTACTTCCAGTATTGTTGTAGTGCCTATACATGTTATTAAAAAAGATATTCAAAGACTTGCCAATATCTTAAAAACATTTAGTGTGTACGTGAGCATTTTCAAATACACAAGTACGTATAGGTATATTAAGTTCAAAACTCTGACATCAATAAGATGATGATTATGATGGCAAAATCAAATGAAAGAATACGACATGCAATATCAAATTACTTAGTTAAAGGTGTACAAAATGTGAGAAATAATTGTACATACCTACTATAAGAATCAAAATTTAAAAAATATATACCTTTTCAGTAAAAATTTACTTCATTACTTAAACTATATTCACCTAATCTTCACGTATAAAACTTAAACATAGGTAAGTTTTCCAACTAGATACCAATTCCGTTCCTATCATTATAATGAATTCCGAAGTTCCTTTGTTGGCTATCGTAGGTCTAAATAACGTTTCTGTTTTATTTTATTTTTACCATTCGGTACATGTTGTTTCTTGTTGTAACGATACATATTGGAAAAGGACAGAGTATTGCCCACCCTTCCACTTTGTTTCATTAGCAGTTTAAATGTGAAATATGTTAATCATACAATTATCATTGCTGGTTTTTACAAAATATTTTGCATACCCTAATTATAAAATCACATTTTTCAACGCCAATGTGTGAATATCGAGTTTTTTCGTATAAAAGGTTAATAAACTACTGTGGATAGGTATATCATATTTGACTTTGAAAAAAGTTCAAAGAAGAACGAAAAGTAATACCTGGAGTCTATAGGCTGAATTCAATATATGAAAAGATTTTTTGATTTATACTTTGATTATAGCAAAAATAAAATTTGAAGTAGAATTATATCGATTGCAGCACATTGACATTGTGCTTTTTGCATATTTAATCATTTCATCGACGTTTTAAAATTCCGAAACTGTTTTTAGTGTTTCCTCGAGGTCTACACACGGTGCATTCCACTAAGCTTTCTCTCGTCCAAATACAATAGTTTGTGTAGAAATTTGAGATGGTGGACTGTTATTCCTTATCTCTAAGTGCCTTGAAAGTTCTTATTTAAAAACAAGTGATAAGACAAAATTCATTTATTAATAATTTATAATAATAAACATCTCAATGCAAAACTCATTTTTATTAGGCTAGTTTAGAATTTTTAAAAGAAGTCCCTAAGAAGGCAAAACCGAACCGTAAGTACATTGCTGATTATTTGAAATATAGTTTTTGTTACTGGCACAGATGACGACCTGCTACTTCAGTGAGTTTTATGTTTCGAAATATTTGCTGATGAGAGTATGAAACCTTCACAACTTTAAATACTTTTAATAGAAAAAAACATATGTATTTCTTTTAGTACAAAGAAAAAGAATTCTTAAAGTCAAACTCAATACTGAAAACATCAATTTCTGGTGAGAAAAATAGACAAGCTACAATTGCATCATATCACCTATCCTTATTGATAGCTAAAAAAGGAACAGAACACTTTGTAGGGTAGAATCTGTCAAATTCACAGTTACAGTTTTAAAACAAACTTTTCACTTCAACTTGATGAAAGTACTGAAGTTGCTAATCTATTAGCCTTTGTTACGTTCGATCCCAATTAAAGCATAAAAGGAGAACTGCTTTGTTGCAAGTCTTTATCGTCTTAACCAACAGGAGAAACTACTTTTAAATATCTCGATGATTTAATTACAGATAACGAAATAAAACGGACAAAAAGGATTGGACGAACGACTGATGGTGCTTCTGCTATAAACTGATGGTTGTAACTTTCATTGAGTCGCAGTCTAAGCAATCCCGACTTTTCAACATTCTGTGCGTTAAAATGAATGGAAGTGCTGTCAAGATTGTTTGAGCTTGTTAATGAATTATGATTGTTTTTGTTGTAAAATGACGCGATGGGGCATTATTTTATCTTTTTGATTTCCTTATTTCTTGTTGTCTTCATTTTACACTTTTGACTTTTCTGTTTCATGTTTTTTGTTTTCAGCATCATTTTCCTCATGAAGGCTCTTCTTCATATTACTTTCAACTTGTTTTTGACTTAAATTGACTAATAATTATAATAAATAAACATATCCTCGTTAAAAACCTATATGTTTGCCTCGTGGCGGCACGAAACGTCATATCGAAGATTTGTTCGTACATGTCTATAGTAAATTTGTATTCAAATAAAACTAGTATTTGATTTATTTCATTCAAATAATCGGTGCTAGATAAACAAAAGCATAAACGAATACAGTTACATAGCAATGTTGCCTAGCATATATATTTTTTCATAAACATTCTCGCCAAAATTATTTTCTTCATCTTTGTTTAGATCAATTGTGGAGAATATTGTCAGTTAACCAAATTTAGTGAAAACTTCTGCCACAATCTTATTCTTATATTCTTATTGATTTTTAATAATATTACGATGTATAAATAAATATTTTTGAAACGTAACATGCATCCAGATAATAAACAAATAAATTGTATAATTTGTGACAATATTGAGGTTTACTGTAAGTTGGCTTCAATTATAATCAAACATGTCAACTGGGTTCATCTTTTTTATTCGTCCAAGGTCAAAGTAAACCAAAGTTTTAAACAAAATAACTTCGGAATTCATTATAACGATAGGAACAGAATTGGTATGTAGTTGGAAAAGTTACTTATGTTTAAGTTTTATACGTGAAGATTAGGTGAATATAGTTTAAGTAATGAAGTAAATTGTGACTGAAAATGTATATATTTTTTAAATTTTGATTATTATAGTAGGAATGTACAATTATTTTTCACATTTTCTACACCTTTAACTAAGTAATTTGATAATGCATGTCGTAATGTTTCATTTGATTTTGCCTTCATAATCATCATCTTATTGTTGTCAGAGTTTTGAACTTAATAAAACTATACGTACTTGTGTATTTGAAAATGCTCACGTACACACCACAATGTTTTATGTTGATGAATATGATTTGAACAAGCTAAATACTTTTAAGATGTTGGCAAGTATTTGAATATCTTTTTCAATAACAAGTATAGGCACTACACCAATACTGGAAGTAGTTTACAGATAATTTATTTCTTATTTAACAAAATGGCCTCTAATAGAAAAGCATTGTACGAACTCTAACATATTCACCAATTTCACTATGGTAGCTTGATCTGAACTGGGCCTGGAAGTTTGTATTGTAATGTCTGTGAATGTCCAGTTACAAAAAAAGAATTAGATTATTGAAGTAGTAAGAATAGAACCGCTTTGAAGATTTTTGCAGTGATTCTATCATTTAGGTAATATTTTTGGAAATTTGATTAAAACAATCCCCAACAACACTTTTTTTAAATATTTACCTATATATAATGATTGATATAATAGAAGCATTTGGATGGATTCACATGGGGACCTTTAGTAGCTTTGGAGTACCTACCTTATGGATTTGCAAGATAAAGATCATTCAAATGAACTGTGGTATTTCTGCACAATAAATATGTGATAGAAAAGATCCTCGTATTGTTCTGACCCATCTTACTTCTTTTATTCATATTTCTGAGGTAAGAAAATAAAATATTGAGTAATTTTTGTTTGGTTAAATTCTTTTAGAAACTCTACCCCAATTGTGAAGAATAAGTAACTTGTAGTTTACAATGAATTGATGAAAAATGTTGCCAGTGAGTTGATATTTCTCACAACATTAATATTTTTCCAATAAATTTACTCTTGTTCAAAATAATTAGTAGTTGCTCAACAATATTTGATATTAAATCATATATTTTGTTAAGTATTTTAGGTGACTTCCTTTGAAAATCTCAAACTAGTCTGAAAAAAATAACTTTAGCTATGTCATGTTTCCATCATTATTTCAAATTATTGTCTTATCAGTTTTTGAATAAGAACTTTCAAGTCACTTAACGTTTCATCACTTTAATCACTTTGTATAAATTCAACACTATATCTGCAAATGAAACTGAATGAGTAATGAAGAATTTTCCTGAAAAGTCCTGTATGCGTATGACTTGGTTGAGTGTACATTTAGCTTAGCGAATACATTATAATGCAACTTAATGGTTTTATGGTATTATAGACTTGTTGAATATTCAAGAAACATGTTTGTTTGAATTGGGTGAGGTAATGCCATTTCTACTGACACACCTACACAATTTTGTTTTATTTTTTTAGCTTCTCAACAACCATTTGAAAGTATATTGTTATCAAATCATTCTAATGGAAGCAAAAACGTTGAGAGAACAAAAAGGGAACAGTATTCTTTTCAAAAAAAGTCGTAAACATCAAAATGTAGGCTTACAGCTGTTGTATGGAAGGTATCTATTTGATAATATTTATATGTATAAAGAATTTTGAGGGGACCGTATTTCTAAATGTTTTCGCATATTTGTTCTTAGCTTTTCAACTCTGTTATGAGATATATAGAATAATTGTAGTAATTTCTGTTACTCCTTTTAATTTTGTTAGTACGTGTTATCAAAATTCATTATTTTCATCACTAAAGTGGAGTTTATCACTTCACTTTATCATAATCCTTTTTTTCGTGTTTAAAACTCATCGGATTGATTCCTTAACATATATAGCTGTCATTTTTGGCGATTGATGCCTCTATAGCACTCAAAATGTATGGAAATGTGTCTGGACTCATCCGGTAATAATCAAAGAATTTGTGCGGTTTATTTAGTAAATTGTCATGCAGGTGATGGAATTCTCCCAGTAAATTTCTTCTGAGTATTTCATTTATCCAACTCAAACGTCTTTTCTTATCACGATGAGCTCTCAAACGCCTTATTATGTAAGGTAGCTCCAAAAAGTAAATGTTTTGCAAATCCATTTCACACGATTCTACAAAGCACACTTTCTTTAAGATGACAGTTGCGAACTAAGTAGTATAGAGTCGACTGCAGTGAATGATACCAGTCGCTCAGTTTTACGACTAGTTTTAAATATTATTCCTACAACTACTAAACTGTTAAAACTGTAAAGTAAGCCTATAAAGACTGTACATGGATGTTTAATAACATATACTACAATATTTTGGAGGTTATAATAACAATAGACAAAAAAGAAATGTAACAGCTGACTACAGATAACAGGCGATAGTCAAGAATCAAAAAGGAAGTGGATTCACGCCTGTTGAAATAAAACTATTTTGGATTTGGATAAAAAAGAAGAACTCTCGCCTGTTTAAAAAATGGGTTCAATAAGTTAATTGTAAGTGAATACAGAAAAACCAAATGTATAATATATTAAAATCTACTACTAGCGACATCATACGGGTCTTTTGAGTCTACGTCAATTTTTGGCCAGTAGATTAGCTTGTATATTAAGTCTTTCATTGTACTTTTCACGTCACTTTAATTTTTAAATCTTTTAAATCCCTGGACATATACTATGGAGCATTTTTTCATCATCCTCAAAACTTTTGTCTGAAATCTCTCGATTTGTCTCCAGAAGGAAGTTAAGTCGCTCAGTCCTATGCATTTCCTAATGGAACAAGAATCTCTCGAGCCAGGTGAGTTATTTTCAGTTTTCTGCTACATTTGCTTCTGATTTTCTGTCAATTTTTTTATATCTTAACTTATTACCTTTAGGTCTCGTTATTCGCAATTTTAACTGTAATCCGAAATACACCTCAATTGGACCAGGCACCAAAGCTGGAGACCTAACTGTCAACAACATCAAAATCCTACTCTACAATCTAAGTGGAGCAGTAAAGTTCAAGTTAAACTTTGACGATGAATTTATGGACCTCACAGAAAAATGTGGAAAAAAAAAGATGTGACATTTATTCCATCGAATGATAAGCAAATTAGTATTAGCCTCGAAATATATAATCATTTGCAACAGTTGAAGGCTGTTATCCCAGCTGACGTGCATTATTTTTATAATCTTGTCGTTTTACTTCATTTTATTTTTTTATTAATTTTATCAACTGCTCAATATTGTATTTGAGTTTTTAGTTTTAAATAAAAGGTGTCCAAGGAAGTCTCCTAATCAAGAAGATTCCAAAACATCTGACTTCCACTTTCTGATAAATTCTTATACGTTTATTGTGGGGAAGGGACGGTTTTCTCGTCTGTTTTTGAAGTACACGTAAATAGATTTATACTCGTTAACTTAAATTCGCCTTATTTTAACCATTGCTGTAGCCCGTCGATATTGGCTTTAACGATTTGTAATGCATTTTGAGGATCTCGGTGTGAAGCTAGTAAAGCAGTGTAATCGCTATGATGCACTAAGTGTGTAGAGATAGAAGATATTGTATTGGGCCCAAAAGCTCTTGATTTTGATACAAAATTTTCGTAAAAAAAGCATTGCGAAAGGTAGCAAATTAGAGAAAAGTTTTCATGTAAGCAAGTACGTGAAATTGTTTATGGCAATAATAGTAAAATCGATGGATTTATGAGGATGTGCAGAATATCACAGATATTCATATGAAAGAAACGTATGTGATTAATTTGCGCAGATTTAGGTCAAAAAAATGTGGTGGTAGATGAACAAAAGTTGCTCGACATATGTCATCTATAAATCAGTCGAAATCTTCTGTTTGGATTAAGGAACGAGCTAACAGGATCACTTGTAGTGAAAAAGGTCATCGAGTCAAAACTCGAGGTGAAAATTTCGACAAATTGTCTGCGAACTTTTATAATTGATTCTGGTTACTATAGGAATTTTCATTAATTTTTAATTGGTTAGATGTTGTAGTGAGCCATGTTCAGTATTGATTGGTTAATTTATGGATAATAGTAGGGGAGCCTAATCGGGGATTTTTGAAGTGACCCGAGCGTGTCAGAAAATTATATAGGGGGAATCCTTGCATCCCTTAAAGTTCCTCTACCAAGTATGAACTCTCCATATGGTGGGGTGTATTGAGGGGAACCCGTGTGATTAGTAAAAAAAAATCGATCCATAGAAAAACTCGAGCGCGTGAGATTAAGAGAAAGTTGATTAATTACATTGAGAATATTGTATATGTGTGTGACATTAAGAAATAAGCGAGGCTTGAAGTTGTAAAAAAAGTTTTCATGGGGCGATTTTAGTAGAATCTTGGAGTAAAGGTGAAGCGTACAGCGGCTGAGAGCTGTGTATTCCACACGTCTTATTTTCTCTCGCACCGTACCTAAACTAACGTTTGCCGCCATGATGGCATCTCAGCTGATCACAATAGCGTGCTCGTTTTTGGTAGACAATCGACGTTTTCGTTTGTTTGTGGTGTATTGTAATTGTTTTGTGAATTTAATGCGTTTAGTTTTACTTTAATTACAATAATGAGTAACGTAAGTGTGAAATATGTTTTTTTTGTGGAAAAGAAACTTGTGAAAAAATTGAAAAGTTTACTCCAGACACTTTAAAAAAGTGTTTAACTATTTTGGAGTATCGCAAAGTGAAGCCTGTTGACTGTATTCACTTACAATTAACTTATTGAACCCATTTTTTAAACAGGCGTGAGTTCTTTTTTTTTAGATTTTAATACGAGTGGAAATGGGTCAAATCAGCATTTATATTTTTGGTTTATTTCAAAAAAGCGCAAATCCAAAATAGTTTTATTTCAACAGGCGTGAATCCACTTCCTTTTTGGATTCTATTGTTTGATTCTTGACTATCGGCTGTTATTTGTAGTCAGCTGTTACATTTCTTTTTTGTCTATTGATATTATAACCTCCAAAATATTCTAGTATATATTATTAAACATTCATGTACAGTCTTTATAGGCTTACTTTACAGTTTTAACAGTTTAGTAGTTGTAGGAATAATATCTAAGACTAGTCGTTCGTTGGAAGTGCGATCATGAGACTGAGCGACTGGTATCATTCACTGCATGCGACTCTATACTACCAAGTTCGCAACTGTCATTATAAAGAAAGTGTGCTTTGTAGAATCGTGTAAAATGGATTTGCAAAACATTTACTTTTTGGATCTACCTTACATAATAAGGCGTTTGAGAGCTCATCGTGATAAGAAAAGACGTTTGAGTTGGATAAATGAAATACTCAGAAGAAATTTACTGGGAGAATTCCATCACCTGCATGACAATTTACTAAATAATCCGCATAAATTCTTTAATTATTACCGGATGAGTCCAGACACATTTCCATACATTTTGAGGCATCAATCGCCAATGATTTATTAATTCAGATTGAAAAAAAAAGTAACAACCATCTATCACGAAAAGGAAATAAAAAAAGTTCTAAATAGTACAGACAATATGCAAACTTTTTGTTTGTTTGTTTTTGTTTCCGAAATATTATCGCAAATTAGTATTAATCTCGCCTGGAGGTGATATCGTGATTTCGAATACTTATTTATAAACAAACTAACATATCAACAAACAAACAAACAATGAAAACAGCTTTGAGCGTTGCAAAAGTATTCATCATGTCCCGTTTAGGATTTATTAACGAAGATTATTTCAATTTACTAATAATATGAGTATACGGAATATATATAATATATATAATACGAATACGGAGAATGTGATAGGCTTATTAAACGAGTCAATTTGTTGCACCGTGCAGCAAATTGAAACCTGTAGACAATGAAGCCAATGAAATTACAGTCTTAAGATACTTCAGAGCCTATCCTGAAAATTCATTAACCGATGCGGAGAGAATTTGTGAAATCAGTGATAAGTATTCACAGTATTCTTAAAAAACACAAGAAATATTATATTATTAACACTGAATCTGAATTGGAATCAGCTATTGTATGAGCATGACGAAGCCGCACCACACGGTAGTGCGCTTGTAAATAACTTTTTACAGATTCATTTTGAGAACCGATGGATAGCACACGATAGACCGCATTAATGGCCTCCCCGTTCACCGGATATCACCCCATTAGATTTTTTCTTTGGGGTCGTATCAAAGATATCGTGTATGCTTCGCCGCTAACTACAAAAGAAGAGTGTCACGAAAAAGTTCGGTATGCATTTTGCATTTCGGGTTTTTAAGAGGAATCCATAAATGTTTGGAAGTTGAGGGCAACCATTCCGAACATATACTTGAGTTTAATTTTTAGTTTTATTCTTCTCTTTTTATTGTAATGGTTTTAAATATTTTAATTTTTGTAACGTTAACTTTTGTTTTTCGTTGTTCGCCATCGGCAGATGATATTTAAAAACCATGAAAATTTCAGTTTTTTGAAAACGGGACATGGTGAACACTTTTGCAACGCTCACGAGTCAAGCTGTTTTCAATGCTTGTTTGTTGATATGTTAGCTTTTATATTGCTCGCTCCACGGAACCAGCAATTAAAAACCATGCAAACTCCATTTTTTTCAAATTTCCACAAAAACCGTTAATTTGACATATACGAATTTAATAACGAAGTCCCCTTAATTTAAAGCGAAGAATCCAATGGTACGGAGAAAAATGAGGGTTGCCATTTGAAAAAGTTTTCGAAATTTTTAGATAGTGATTTTGAAAGCTGTAAGCGTTATTTGTTCAAATACCAAAATTATTAGATCTGACTCACTTAAACTATGTATGTCCAAAAATTTCGAAAATGTGAAATAATTAAAAAATGGTGGACTTTAGGCATACTATGCCTCATATAAATTATATTAAAATTTCGCATAGATTCCAAAAATTAAATAGAAACCATTCCTCTTAAAATAACGAAGTTTGACTCCACTTCCGGTATAACCGAAGTTCCAGATAACTGAAATTATTTTAGCTGAAACGAGCATTTCAGAATATTCATTCAAGCAAATAAAGGGAATAAAAATAGATCCAACAGTTCCATATTCCCCACAGTTAAATGGAACATCTGAAAGCCTAAATCGAACATTGCTAGAAAAAGCGAGATCAGTTATATTTGATGCAAAAATGGATAAAATGTTTTGAGGAGAAGTAACAAGAGTAGCAGCATATCTTTTTTATATATTTTATCAGCATATTCTATAAGAACATTCCAAAATAAAACCCCATATGAAATGTAGACTAATGAAAAAACAGATTTACTAATTCTACAAATATTTGGGAGCGATGCTCATCCAAAAATATTAGGATATCTGAAGAAATTGAATGAAAGAAGTGAAACGTTTAAAATGGGGAGTTACTTTAAAACGGATACAGACTATGGGATGAAAAAGACCACAAAATAATGTATACATATACAAAGAGATGTTATGTTTGGGGAACTTGAAAATGACTATAAAACAATCATAGGTACTCATAAAAGGAAATTATTAAAATTACAATGAAGAATCCATGATTGATGACCTAGAAATAGAGAGAGAAATAAAAGTTCATGAAAGGGAAATTTTAAAAGAAGATGCCACTTCTACACAAAATCTTGTGCAGAGTTTTAATGAATCGGAAAAGGAGAACAATAGTATGGCCAGGAAACTGAAATAGGCAACAGCCAAGAAGAAAATGAAAATGAGTATATTTATTAGTTATAAATTAATGACGGCGAAGCAGAGTTGTTAGATTTGGGGCAAGGAAGCTCAGAACGCTGAAACAGAAAAAGAAGATCAATAAATGTACTGAAAAGGTATAAAGATTATAAATTACTTACCTATGAATCATGATGAATCATGAATCATTACAGAAAAATAATACATAGGATATAGTTGATCTGAAAGAGGCACAGAATAAAAAGATCTTAACCAACAGATGGGTGTTTGGAAAAGAGAAAAAGATGACGGAACTTAAAAAGCAAGATTAGTAATGTGGAGATGTCAACAAGAAAAAGGTATAGATATTCAAGAGATATTTATTGCAGATATTTCATATGGATATTTAAATGAAGAAGTATTCATGGAGATTCCTCAAGAATATGAAAAGAAAAGCAATCAAATATGCAAAATGAGAAAGTCATTATATGGTTTTAAGCAAGCACCACTTATATGGAATATAAGTATATGGAAATATGGATTGCACTCAATAAGTAACAAGGAGCAAGAATTTTATCAAGCTCAACATCAAGAAAATTATATAGAAGAAATATTTGAGAGATTCTACATGAATGATACAAAACCCACGGAAGGTCCCATGGTATATGATGAAAATTTGGATAATAGGAAAACAGGGAAAATAAGTTTTCCATACACAGAAACTGTCGACAGTCTACTATACATATCGAGTAAAACTGCAGTTGAATTTTGTAGTAGGAAAATAGAAAATCCAACAAAAAATCTGTGATACCATTTCATTGATGAAGATTCTAGATTACAGAAGCACATCTTTAAGTGTGTCTGTGTTTTACAGGCAAGCTCCTGGGAAGTATCTTGGGAGTTAATGGTATCAATTAGGATAATGTTTAAGTCTTCTTGCTTTCCTAGTAAGGCGAGAAGACTTTTCCTCAATGGATAACCATTATCAATATTATTGAAGATTTTTCAAAAGCCAAACATTGATGAAATCTATGCTATAATATCTGATGTTTGAATTTACGAAAATAGACGTTCGGTGGTCCGAGTAGTTTTAAAATTTGAGTTGTTTTCATGTGATAAACAAAAAAACTAACAGCGACATTTGCTGCATATACATCAAATAAATTATGTCTGCTTTTACATCCGTCTGCTCTTTGAAATGATATCGACTAAAGCACACGCTATTAATTAAAATGGTGTCATGCCGAATTTGAGATTAAAAGACATTCGCTTAGTCTAATGACGTCCTCGACGCCGCCCGTCTCCGCCGCCGAAGAAGTCCCTAATTTTTTTTTTCGTTTTAACCTAGACATCCGACTGTTGATAGTGAGAACTCCAATATCGAAACGGTTGATTGTGCAAACGTGATTATTATACGAGGTTTCTTACAAAAGTTCTCATAGATATTTGGAGAATCGGAGGTTAAAAATTAAACTCGTAGATTGAATTATTTTACAATTTTCTTATTTTATTGTGCGACCAGTAAAAACCACTTGGAAGCTTATTCTGTAGAATAAACTAAGGTCTCGTAATATATGTCCATTCCGGTCAGAAATACCGAGCTCGAGTCTACAACTGCTTTTCTATATTTAACAAGGACCGTCTGCCGTTTTTTATCCTTTTCCTTTTTGCCATCATTCTAGGTTATTATGTCCCATAAAACGTTAAACTCATTCGAAATAATAATCTCCATGTTTATTAGAGACGAAAAGCACAACGGGTGGTAGAGAGAGCTGCATAATCTCGACGTATTTATATATATTCCCTTAAGGGCTCACGGAGGTATTATCTTTATATTTTTCCGTATTTTGTGCTTTGCCATAACTTTTCTACGTCGGAATAGATGAATTGGTAGTTTAACAATGTTTGTATGTGTTTTTTTTGGTTGTTTTTTACGATACAAGATGATCAATTAGATAACGTAAAATTTCTTTAACGAATTTTTCTAAAACTATTACTACTTGGAGATAAAAATGTCATCGAAAAATAAGTAACGAAAATGTTAGTCTCGTCAAATCCTAACAACGTCCACAAACTCCTTGACTATAAAAGAAACAAAATTTTTCTATCTTTTTATTGGGGTGGTTTACTCCCCTTGAGGTTTTTGCTGCAGTTTTTTTTTGGTCCTGTCTTCTCCTTCAATTCGATTTCTACAGGTATTTCCTCATCTGTCTTTGTTTCTTGCCCATAGACCATAGAGGTATCTATTATTCTTCTTACAAATTCTCATTATGTGTCTCGCCAAATTTAGTCTTTTCTATACCTCACATTTTCTCCTCCCAGTTCTTCCTCTATTTCTTTATTTTTTTGCAATATTCTTCTTCTTCTTTTTTATGTATGACGGTTGTTTCCACGGCGTACGCAATCTTAATAATTGTCAACAGCTTTTTGTTGCGACTAATGCGTCTTAGTACTTCGTCGTTGGTGATTCAGTCAGTCCAAGGTGTCTTCAAGATGCGTCTATAGAGCCATGTCTCAAATTGTTTGATCGTTTGAGCTATCCAGGTGAAAATTTCTTTTTCTACAGAAGGACTGACCACAAATAACATTCCATGAATCCTATTCAGACGTGTAGGTTTAGATTTATGTTTGCAAACATTGACAAATACTTTTCGAATCATTTGATCTTGATTTCTTCATCTACAGTTTCAAATGCGTATTTCTGTGTCCTTATACAATATACAGTACGATGTGATGTAATCAGAGAAAATGAAACTGCAGTTCTAGGACTTTAGGAAAGTAGGACTTATAAACTAGCGGGAAAAAAACGAAAAACAGGAAGTTGTTGAAGGAAATGATCGAGGATTTTAATGTAATTATAATATTGAAGATAGATTCGACGTTTATGTGTGGATTTCGATTCAAATTTGTTTTTTTTTGTCTTCCAATTACCTGGAACCGCGTATGTTAATATAATGGACCTGATAATGCCCCTTTTCTTACATTTGCATTGTGCAAATACGGCAAATTTATGCATTAAATTTGCTCTCTTCTATTCAGAAGTTCACTCATTTTTCAACATTTTACACAAATATTCTTTCGTTTCCTAAAAATAATATTTAACGTTAATTCTTAGCACACAAAGTGATTTGCGAAATCTAAGTTTGTATTTACATTAGTTACTTTTTTTTTGAGGAAATCCATTTATTTTTATTAGCATTTTTAGACCGCGCAATCCGATTCAAACAGTGTCTAATTGAATCTGACACCGCTCAGACGTATAAAAAAGAAGAAGGATATTTCGAGGTTATAATAAGTATGTTGGATACAAATAATCAATTGTAATAAATAAAATGTTTTTTTGAGGTTAAGTTAGTTAAATTTGACATCAACGTCGTTCGTATGTCAAATATTGATATAAATTGAAAACCGATATGTCTAGATTGAGAAAAGAGAAGCGTTGCTTTTGCGATGCAATTAAACCGGGTCCTTTGAGTTATAAACGCAAAATTATGGAAAATTTGAGAAATGAGACACCCGCTACGGATAGTAATAACGATTGTAGTAGCATCCCAACGAGTTCGAGCGCTAGAGATAATTCTAAACCAACACCCGAGGCTACCAAAGAAGAAAACATCAAACATCGAAGAATGAAGAGATTTAAAATGCAATCGGACGGTGTTATTACATCTATTAATTGCGGTACGTCCGAAGATAATGAATTTTCTTATAAAAAAGACAATGTTAAGGATAAAACTAAGAATAGCGAAAGAGTTTTGTTAATTGAAGCACAAAATGTAGATATTCAGAATCATTATTATACAATTTCTTAAACTATTACGATTATTCGTATTTACTACCAACTCCGGGAGTTTCTTTTCCAGCCTTTTTCAAGGTAAGTTCATCCTCAAACTTACTCTTATTTACCGATACTTTCCATTTGTACCTAACCATAGTTATTAACCTCTAGTTTCTCACCCCTTTTCTTTCCAAATCAATCTTCACATCATCTAATATCTTTAGATCATTATTCTCGATACATAAATGTAACATAAACTTTTGACTTTAAACAGCCCCTCAAAAAAAATTCGCAGCAGTTAAATTTGGTGACTTATAACCTATTTCGAATTTTCCAAAACTTGAAAAAAACTCGTGGGGGTACATGATAGATTTTTGCTCAAAATTACATTATAACAGACCACGAAAATATTTTTCGTACGGATGTTTGGTACAATAAACTCTATTTGTAGAAAAATCTGCGGGACTTTGAGCCGTAAGGGATTTTAAATTATTATAAATGTAATAACGAGGGAAACTATTAGTTTTTGTATGCACAACTCCGCGCGCGATTTCCCAGGTAGCTGTGTCAGAAATATACGAGACCACAAAACTGCATTTTCCAACTATCATATCGCTTGTCCAGTTCAAGACTGGTTTATTTCAAAAAAAGCGATTTCTCAGGAGAGCTGATTAAAGTTTATGCTTTTCTCTTCAATTGATATCCGATGATTGCATTATCCGAATCATCACAATAAAAGTACTCCTCTATAGATTTACAGAGGTTTTCCCCTCTCTCTATACTATTTTTTTTTATGAGTAATTATGAGCAAAACTCCAAGATGATCCTATCTTGCACCGAAATATTCCAGGCTTTTATAGATAACTCCAGTTATTAATCATTCAAAAGCTGTTTATTTTTTATGAAACAAGTACAAAAATAAGAACAAAAGTGTAAAACGTAATAAATATCTTCATGAATTCAAAAATCCTTGAGACTAGTGAGACATTTTTAGTGAAAAAAACTCATGAGTCTTCATTCTCAGTGGTAACTACGTCTTTCTTCAGACTAGGTAGGCACTCTTATCACAAATTGTAGACAAAAAAAAACATTTTCATTATTTTAAGATAATCACAGCTTATTTCAAAATATGACTTCGTACAATAAATGCATGTAAAACTCTATATCTAGATACTACAAAAAGAGAAAAAAAAATTCTGTGCCAATTCGTTTCCTACTGAAGAAACTCAACAATACAATTACTTGGAAAAAAATGCATGTAATGACTTTTACAACTAGATACTTAAAAAAAGAGAGAAAAAATACTGGGCTAATTCGTTTCCTATTGTAGGAAATCAACAATACAATTGCTTTGGAAAAAAATGAAAATAATAATAACAGTATAAAATAACAAAAATTGTAGGAAAACCAAGGAAGCGATTAGTTTGCACCTTTTATAATTTTGTGAAACTCTTTGTAACACAGAGGCATGACAGCTACACCAGTGGTTTTTTTCTGGAAAAGAGAAAGTAATGCTTCTTTTTTTTTATTAGTGATGCTCGACTTTCTTGTATAGGCCTTGGAGAGTGTTACAGTTGGAGTGAAACTGAAACTACAAGAAGCAGATGAACTGCTTCGACGTTTCTTGTTCTGGTTTGCTATGTTGATAGATTTGAAATCTTGCTGAGAGAATGATGTTTTATATCGAAAAAATCCAGGCTCATCTTTGTGGGTCTCAATCACACAGATATCAGCGATTGGTACCTTAACACCGTCTTCATTGAACAAAGCGTCCTTTATTGTCAAGTCAGCTGTCAGCTTTGCTGGAGGTGTCTTCTTTGCTTGTGAGATTATAGAAATATAATTTTCTGGGACGTAGATAGGTGAGGCTTTTCTATATTTCTTTATAGCCCGTTCTATAACAGAGTGAACGTTGTCGCCCTCGTTTTGAGTGTGTCCAGTTACTAGGAATTTGTGCGCTATAGATCTGATATTTTCAAGCTCCCAAGTGGCAAACATGAACAGGGAAAAAATAAACCGGTTCTTTTGCTGACCTCCGCAGTTATCACTGTAAAAAATGACATCAACTGGGGTATTGACAGTTCTGTTTAGGTTTTCGAGGTATAACCAGATGCAACTGCCAATTTCGTTGGCACTCCGTTTTGCTTGGCCTTCATGCCACATGTGACAATATGTCTTCTTGGACTTTAGCTCATACATAGTGAAGTTATACACGTTTAATAAAATAATAATATAATAATAAAATAATAAAAGGCTGATGATTCTCCTTGAGGGCAAGGCAGGGAAGCTTGTAGATCAAAAACGGTCACAATTTTATCTAATCCTTTATCTGTATCTTTTTCTAATCGAGCCATCTCCTTTTCTCTTAAATGTTCTTGGTAATTATCTTCGATCTGTGCTTTCTCAGATTCAGAGGCGTTCAGGTAGCCCAAACAAAAATTACACTGATCTTTTTTAGGGCGGTGGAAAGCAATGTTGAACTCGGTGTTGAATATGAAGACGTACATTGAATACTTAACGAATGGCTGGCTTGCCTATTTCTGGACCTCGACATAATCACGATGCAGATCTGCAATAGACTTTCCTCCTTCAATGTACTCCTTTTTACTATTCGATCGGCAGTAGTGGCTTTCGAGCCGAGGTATGGAGTTGATGTGATTTTGTACACCTTCCTTCATCTCAGGTGGAAGAGTGGGTTGCTTATGGTGTTTTCCTCTTTGGTCTGATTCAAAAATACCACCAATGTTGGATTTTTCTTTTCTTATCGCAGTGTTGAGAGCTCGAGCACTGATATTGAGAGTGGCCAAGAAGAAGATCTTGCAAACACGTATTTTTTTCTTATCAATAGTAAAATAAAATACTTTGTTAAGGGCTCTTGGTGTTTTATCTAATCGGCCGTAACGGTATCGGGGGTTGACTTCAGAAAGACAACTGTTTAAGAACGCTCTTTGCAAATGGATATTCGAGAGGTTCCAGTATTTACTAAAAATTTCTATGCGCGTTTCCTCGCTTATGTTGGCTGCACAATGAAAGCGACATTTAGTTTCATTGCACGGTGGATGTACCTTCCTGGCTTCCCTCAACTTGACGAATTTTTCTTTGGAGCCATCAGGATTTTTCCGCACTCCCAATGATTCGTAACTTCTTCCAGATATCTCCATAATAGATCACTTACCAAGAACAATATTACTAAAAATTTCAGTGTTAAAGAGGGCTATCTCAGGTTGTCTCCAATAATTTCTGGAAATTTAAAAGCTAAAGAGGGCTATCTCAAGTTGGCTCTTTCTTGAAGAGGATAATCTAGAGGGAAATAAGTTAATTTACCATTCAAAATAGAGCCATTATCATAATAGTTCAGTTTTGTACTAAAGATTGATATGAAAAAGTTACTTACTGTCGGTTTATCACATAATAACCCACTATTGCACAATAGAACTCCACTCTCTCTATGTGTGGCAAGAATCACTCTTGCACAGCCCCCCCTCCACAAATCAAAGATGACCCACTTACATGCACTCCATCTAGGGGTGATCCACTAAGTTTTTTAAGAAGCGGTCTTGCACAGAGTTAGTAGAGGCAATTTGAAGATAATTCATGCAAAAAACTGAAAATCGCTTTATTTTGAGTTAGACCAGTCTTGAACTGGACAAGCGATATGTTAATAATCATGTCGAAGCTGCGATCAAAGCACTGCTACTAAAAGATATAAAAACGGAACTTAAATTTTGCATATACCTCGTAGTATTCAAAGCCTCGTGATATTTCTGACAATTCCGGTATTAAGTTTAATCACAAATTCAATCGGATGAAGATTTAAATTAATTAAATTTTGAGTCTTAAACTGGTATTTGTTTAAACGTAATAGCACCCCAAAAGCCGTTGGGTTATAAAACGACGACGCACAGTCATTACCATTTTTAAATTACCCAATCAAAAAAAAAAGAATTAAATGATTGACGTTTCTTGAACAGAAACGATTTTTCAAATTTCAAAAATTAATTATTCAAACCTACGAACTTTTGATTTGAGGTTAACTCAATAATTAAATCACCCCGCGTTGTTCAAAACGTACCGTTTTGATACTGAATTCGAGCTTATGACGTTATTAATCTTTATTTTTGATAATGAGGACAGTTGAGCTTTTGTACTGTACAATTTATCTCGAAATAATGATTGAAATTGTACTTTTAATTAATTAGAGAGAATCCAAAGGAGCTGATATCAGATCTCATGGGATTTTACGATGTGTCCAGTATAGGCCCAGACTTGGACCAAGTGTCCTAAACTTGGTGGGACTGTGATTTAAACCCGGTTGGGATAACGTATAACTATCATTTATGTATCCCAATAAAGTTGGGATAAAGTATAACCATCATTTATGTATCCCAATAAAGTTAGGCTAAAGTAAAACTATCATTTGTGTATCCCCAGAAAGTTGAGCTAACGTATAACTATCATTTATGTATCCTCATAAAGTTGAGCTAAAGTATAACTATCCCAATAAAGTTGGGCTAAAGTATAACTATCATTTATGTATCCCCAGGAAGTTGGGCTAAAGTATTACTATTATTTATGTATCCCAATAAAGTTGGGCTAACGTTTTTAATAAAGTTTTTTTTGAGAGTTATTCACTACGCATAACATATTGTGGTGTTTTATTCTAATATGATTGGAGGATTTCAGTGGGGGGTATGGGACACCCAAAACCATTTCACTTTCTTTGGTTGTTGTTGATTTATGTATGTCAAACGATTTGACCATCCATTCCTCAATTTTTTTTCTTTGGTTCAACTTTTTTTATTTCTTTTTTATTTACTCAATGAGTCTTTCTCGCGCGTTTTCAATTTGTGGTTTAACGAAATGGGTCATGTGGATATTTTTTCATTGTATTATCAACTAAACACTGTCCCAGTTCTACCAGAAGATTACGTAGTTTAGGAGTTATTCCCGTCGCCACGGCCGTTTAAGGGGATCATCTTCATCGGAAAACCGTAAAATAGCCGCATTACAACGAAGTCCTGTATCACCTTCCAGACCATTTCCGTTTTATCGTAAGATATATGGAATATACGTCAGAAAGTAACTTTCTTTAACTCTTTCAATTTGGACTCGCAGAATATGTTACCAATAAAACGATTGTCGATGTGATTACGAAAATAAATATATTGTATGAAAGGAATTTATATAAAACGACGATTGTTATAATGATAATCCACTGAAATGTTTACCTGCAGTTTTTCAAGACGACAACATAGTTATATAAATGCGAATCAATCAGTGTATTTGTGAATGTTGTCGAGTTAGCTGAGAAAGCTTTACAAAGTCTTCTTCAAGATCAAAAATCCATAGTGATTCTACGAGGTCCAGATTCGAACAACTTTATTCAACAAAATCCCCACCTAGAGCAGTTTTTCCAAGACTTATTCGACAGGTAGAGTTTCACAGAACTTCAAGACAGTTTTATTTAGAACATGGTTCTGTTTTGTAGTTAAAACTTTCATTCATTCGACGTAGAGGTGGTTTTCCTTTGGTTTTGTAACAATTTTGATATATTCTTCTTTGAAACCAATTGGTGAGTCGATTGCTTATCACTTTTTGAAAAGAGAAATCACTAATTGAGTCGCTTTGCGTGACTGTTCAGTGGTTTACGTTCATTTTTCAAATATGACGAAGATACGAACGAAATTTTTAATAACATGATGACTGTTTTATCATTTTCGAGTGTCGTTTCAGATCTGAATGTTATATGCAAATCAATATTATACCCCGTATGGATATTGGGGATATTATTTCAATTTTCATATTTATGCATGCGAACTTTTTCTTTAACAAAACATTGAAGTATCTATTGAAAGAAAACCAAATAAATATCTACGTAGGGCAATAACTAACTGAACTAACAAATAGAGAATATCTACATATCATATGCCCAAATACAAATTACATATCATTGATTATTCATACATAATAATAATTTCGCCTAAAGGATAGGCGGTTCGTTTTAATACTTTCCAGCCCAGTGGGCTCCGGTAGTTGCTATGCATAAATAACGTCCCCCCCATAGATATATCGAATAAACATGGACGTCGTTAAATAATTATTTACTAAATTTGTATAAACACATTCCATAATCGGAAATATTTCCGATTATCAATTTCGACACCTCATGGATTTTATAAGTTTATAGGTAAAATAAATATTGTTCACGGTGGGTTCAAGAAGTAATTTTGAATTAAAGTTCAAGCGATCATTTGTTAGCGGTACCTACTCCCTGTATTTATCATCAGTTAATGAGATTCGTCTTTAGAAACTTTGTTTTTCAAAATATAGACTATTGTCTTAAGAGACTTTATTTTTCAATTAGAAACCAAAATTTGTTGGTAGAAACTCTATTTTCCAAAAATAAAAGAAAATTCCTCTTAAGAAACTTTGTTTTCCAAAAAACAAACTATAATTTGTCTTTGGGAGTTGCCATTTCAAAAAAAACACAAATCGTCTTTAGAAACTTATTTTTTTAAAAAAAAACTGACATTGGTATTAACGAACATTCTTTTTGAAAACCAAAAACATTTGAACAATAATGAACCAAAATAAGTATTTAGAATTTTCCGTTTTTGAAAAAACAAACCAAAATTTGTATTTAGAAACTTTATTTAAAAAAAATAGACATTTGTCTTAAGAGACTTTCTGTTTCAATTAGAAACCAAAATTTGTTTAAACAAACCTCATTTTTCTAAAAATAAGATGAGATTCGTCTTAAGAAATTTTGTTTTTCGAAAAGTAAACCAAAATTTGCCTTCGGGTATTGCCATTTCGATAGAAAACAAAATTCGTATTTAGAAATTTCTGTTTATGGAAAAACAAACCAAATGTTGTGTTTAGAAACTTTATTTTTCAAAAAAAAAAATAGACATTTGTCTTAAGACACTTTCTGTTTCAATTAGAAACCAAAATTTGTTTGTACAAATTTCATTTCTCCAAAAATAAGATGAGATTCGTCTTTACAAACTTTGTTTTTGGAAAAGCAAACCAAAATTTGCCTTCGGGAATTGCCATTTCGATAAAAAACAAAATTCGTCTTTAGAAACTTTGTTTTTCGAAAACAAAAAAATATTATCACAAGAGACTTTCTTTTGCAATTAGAAACCATATTCAGAAACTTCAAAAATAAACCGACGTTTGTTTTCCAGAACTGTCGTAAATAAATTGTCTGTTATCATAAAAAAATGTTGGTGGATGTTTTATTTAGATAGACAGACAAACCAACGAATTGATTAAATAAAGTTTGTAAAAAGAAAAAATTCTAGGAACCAGAAATAAGTGGACTTAGGGAGAGATACATAACCTCTAAGGAAAATAAGATCCGAGATTATTTTATATATCAAACAATACATGTGAACGTCCATTTTCAAAATAGAATAATTTCGACTATTTAATCAACAATAATTGTATTCAACGATCTAATTTAATGAACAGTTACAACAAAATTTCTCTGTAACACAGTTTATAAACTCGACGATGAGGTTCACCTTTTGTTTTCCATTTCCAACTTTTTCCCTCCACGCTTTTATTTATTAAGGAGGATGAATTAATAAAAACGTATACAAAGTAAAGTTTTACAAGCCGTTAGAACTTCATTTACATCCTCGAAAAAAAAGACATAAAATATCCCCCAAAATAAAATACGTTGCGAAAAATATTCCGAATAAAAAAATTCTCAACGAGGCCGTTTTAGAGAAATTTCAGTGTAGTGGGTGCTCACACAAGTACCTAGCCTGACCTAAATATGGCGGTAGTTATTTGAAAAATATTAGAAAGTACACAATCTATACAAAACTTTTATTTGAAAGGCGTTAGCCTAAATAATATGAAAGTTGAACTGAATTCTACGCAGGGCGAGATTGCTAGTTCGTTATAAACAGTAAAATATTGTGTAGCAAAGTTTATACGAGACCGTACGACCTTCGAAGACCAAATGTTTCAATATTGAAGACTCGATCGTGATGGTATTGATATTTTACTGTAGATTTTAGTTAGTAGATTGATTTACTTTAATTTTTAATTTAGTTAAAATCCGAAAGATAAATAAAAAGCCGACAGTTTTCTTTGCGGAGTAATGTTCCACAATTTCTACTAAACTGGTAAGACTAACGAACAATATAAATCAGCTTAACGTCGTGGCATTAATCTAAACGCCAGAAGGGATTAAATTTTGGACTAAATTGGTATACCTTTCAAACGGTTGGGATTTTTGAGTCCTTATTTCACACTTGACCGGAAGAAAGATGTGAATAATTGCTTAGGAAAAACTTTTTTCTTATATTTCAAGCCACATTTTCTGGAAATTCGAATTTCATTGCGTAATGTAACGCTTTGGCATATCTTGACAATCAAAACGATTACCACTTGAATATTCGATCATAATCGATTATTATTTAATCGTAACTAATCGATTTTTAGCCAATTACGTTTCTCAATTCGTAAAACTTAATATTAATTTAATTTAATTCAATACTCAAACTTTCTATTGGATATTGTTTGTTTTATTAGGGATTCGTGATGTTTTTTATGACTTCTTGAAATTTAAAATATCCGTTTTTTACGGATTATTATACTGTTTATACGAAATATAGAAGTTTATTTCGTGATAAAGAGTACTGCCTGGGGTTTATTCATAAAAAGCAGTGGCTATATAACCAAACAGACTGAATACATTGTTCACGCCGATATAGATTGACGCTCGTTTCGATAACCAAGTTATATCATCTTCAGAAACTGAAGATAAACTGTGTATTCTAAGTGCATTTAAGCCCTCGAAAGCTCCTGCATAGATATCTGATTTTTCGAAATCTTTGTCTGACTTTTGTGTATGTTAATATTTAATTTCTTATTTTTTAGACCTTTTAATATGTTTATACTTCTAGATTTTCTTGATTTTTGGAGTCTTTTGTTTTAAAAAACGTCAAATTTTTATTTGTATTTCAAAAATTACGAAAAAAAAACGGAATAGGCCTAGAATCAAGAAGAAGAAGAAGAAAATTCAATGAAATAATGTCGAAAAATAGACAAAAAGGATACTAAATATGTAATTGTTATTGAAAATTTAATAAAAGAAAGTCTAGAAACAAAAATATACAAAAACAAAAAAAAGTAACGTGTAAGTCTTACATTAAACGGAGTCAAAGAAAAATATTTAACAGTGTAATATTTATTTTAAAAAATGGTAGTTTCGTTGTTGTTGAGTTCCAACCTAAAATTTGCTTTGTACGTTTTTTTTTGTTGACGTGAAATATTTTTTTATGGTTCATGCGCGCTTTTTTGCACTTATTTTTTACGACCCTTTTTCAATTAGAGTTTATTGGTTCGTGTTTATGTATCCATCTTTTTATAGCGAGAGGAATAAATATGCATTTTTTGCAAATTGATCATCGTAATTTTGATTAATTAAAAATGTAATAACAAAACTCGTTTACATTTTATTAACATAAGAAATCCAAAAATGATAATGTATAAATTAATATTGATATAGTTTCCGCGTCCTGATCAAACCCTGTATAACAGAGTTATTTGATAGATACTTGAGTTTCGTGATACGGCAACACTGATGTGAATATATGACTAATGTTGAAGAATTCGGTGATGAAACCCAATCTCGCGGACGTTGTTATGAACCCACGTTGCATCTATAACATAAAACGGTTTTATTCCTGTTAAACGCTCGATGGAAACATTTTCGCGTCGATGGTTTTGTTTCAATGTGCGCAAACGCGGCATCCATCTTGTACTCAACTTTCTAATGTCAAAATTTTCAGTTAAAACACGATGTACATGTCGAGTATGTTTGCTATGAATAAACCACAGAAAAATGTTGAAAAACTCATCAATTTAATCGAAAGATATATTCGAAAGACTATGGTAGAAACGGTCTAGAAACGCAAAACGCATCTAAATAGAAAAAGAACAAATAATAGTCAAAACAAATAAAAATTTAAGCGATTTTTTATCAAATTGCAGCGTTTTGTTAGTTTAAGTTGAATGAAATTCATAATTTTATCATATCTCGTATACGAGTGAAAATTTTCTAAATCTGTTGATTGCATTTTAGATTTTAAACCATGCAAAACATTTAAAAAAGAATAATTTTTTTTCGTAATATCAACAATTAAAAAGTAAGAGTAGGTAATTTTTAATTTGTTACATGTTTCTCAGTGTACTTTTATATAAAACATGGAAATTCGTAATAAAAGTTGCAGACGGTGGTAAAATGAAGCTGTTAAAGTAACGACGATGTTCAGAAACTATAATTTTGTATAATGTTCAAAAAAACAACAACATATATATAGTTAAATAAATTTATTCATACAATTTAACAAATTAAAGTTAGTTATTTGAAAAAATGATTGTTAATAATATCAGTATGAGCTCTAATAGTAACTATTCCAACATCATCTAAATTTTCGGAATCATTGTCTGGTTTTTCTTCACGATTAGAAGTATTGACAGCGTCTTCATCGAAAGCTACTTCTAGTTGAGGTATTATCGTATCTTCGTTATCGTTTTCAATAATAGTACCCAGTTGAGATCTTGTTTAGATCTAGAAAGTTCGCTTAACATAATAGGTACCTTCAAATCTTCAAAGCTTCTTTCAACGAATCTTGGTGGTACTCGAGGTAATTTCTCCAAAAATACAATGGGGAATGTACATTCCGGTTGCGTGGAAGTATCGCTGGTTCTTCTTCTCAATATATTCATGTTTATTATTATAATAAACGATTCAGTAATTATGACAGATGTCAAAACGGATCTGTCAATTTTGATATATAAACTGTCAATTATTGTTTTAGAACTAGATATTAGAATGTGGGTTTTTACGTAAAAAATCAAACATAAATTTTGAGTATATGGAAAAAAATTTTGAAATAAAAGTTATAGATCTTTTAATTTTTTACAACTTTGTCATTTAACTTTTTTTTATTAGACTTCTTTAAGACTGCAAGAAATCGAGATAAACGATTTTTCATCGAACTATTATTTTTGTTTGTTTAAAAAATTCTTCTTCTTTTGATGCTTACCCATTAATTGATGTTCGCGACCACATTTTTCATGGCTTCTCTATCTCTAGCGGTATGGATCAATGTCTGAATATCTTATATACTTGTTCACCTCCTCACGTTCCGCAACCATGACATCCTCTTCCGTCCCAATCCTCTCTTACCTCAATCTTGCCCTCGACTATCAGCTGGAGGAATTGATATTTATGGCCTCGCATTATATGGTCAAGATATGCAATCTTTCGTTTCTTCACGATGTTAAAGAGTTCACGGTCTTTATTGATACGCCTGAGAATATCCTCATTCCTCACTTTGGCAGTCCATGGTATCTTCAGGATTCTACGATATACCCTATGTCCGCCTACTATATTAATTAGTTGTTGTAGGTCATCTATATTATCTGTAATCAGTACTGTGTCATCGGCGTAACGTATATTGTTGACCCCGACTCCATTGACTTTGGTTCCAATGTCTCTAGCTTCAAGTGACTCTCGAAAGATGGCTTCAGAGTATATATTAAACAGGAGCGGCGACAATATACAACCTTGACGTACTCCTCTGCGAATCCGAACTTGCTCAGTTAGACCATGATTTACTTTAACTTGCGCTTTTTGGTGCCAGGACAGATTTTCGATACAACGAATGTCTTTTTCGTCCAAATCCAATTTTTTAAGGAGCTGCATAAGTTTGTGATGTTGAACTTTATCGAAAGCTTTTTCATAGTCTATGAAGCATAGACAAACATTTTTTCTTTGGTCATAGCAGTTCTGTACAAGGACCTGTGTTGCGATTAAGGCCTCTCTTGTACTTAACTCCTGTCTAAATCCAAATTGCGAGTCGCTTATATTATTATCACATTTTCTATATAATCTCTGATGTATTATTCTTAGGAATATTTTTAGGGAGTGGCTCATAAGGCTAATTAGCCTATGATCCTCACACTTTCTTGCGTTCGATTACTGAAGAAGCAAATCTGGAGTTTATAAGGATGTAATCTATCTGGTTACGGGTAACGTTCTCTGGTTGGTCTCTTGGTGATTTCCAGGTATATAGGCGGCGAGGGTGATGTTGGAACCATGTGTTGGTTTATGTCATATGTTCTTCTTGACAGAATTGCAATTTAGCTCTAAATTTTATTAAAGCCGTACGATCGGAGTAAGGGACGAAGTCTACGACATATTTTATCAGGTTTTTGGATATTATCATTCCTACCCCTTTTCTGTGATTTCTGTTCTGGTTTCCTGTATAATAGAAGACACCATTTTCGACGGGACATATTCCAGAGTCGGGCCACCAAGTTTCTGCAACTCCGAGAATATCTATCCTGAGTCGAGATTTGCCAATTTCCCAGCTTCGAAAAGGCTTTGGGTATTCCAAGTTCCAATTTTTAAAGTTGTACGTAAGTTTAGTCTTTCTTCTAAGACATTCAAGTCAGTCCCCCCCGGAGATCCGATCGGGGGACTATTTAAGACTCAGGAAAATTTTGCTCGAATGTATCCATGTGGTTGTCTTGGGAAAAATACACTAGGTGGTTTCCCGTTGCCTTCCTAGTTTTGCTTCAACCGCTCCTAACCTGGAGAACAGACGTTGTTTGCAGCCGCCCACTCTGGGTCAGACGCTGCGTGAGAATCTTCTTAGTTTCACCTTCATCACTTCGAGACCTTACCGGCATGTGTGGCTCTACCGATAGCTACGCTACCGCCGGCATCGTTCCCTGGATATAAGGTTACTGAGCCCTCTCACCAACGACAAGGTTTTGATTCCCCTAGAGAGGGTTTCAAAAATTATCAACCAAGATTTATGTGCTGATGAATTATTATCTTTTAATACGAGGGCGGTTCGAATATAAGGTAACAAGCTTCACTGGTTGCATATTTTTGGGATTTCTTCAGAAGGTTTTTTATCCTTGGACAACTCGGACAAACTCCTCCATCGAGCTTCAACTTCTTCGCGAGCTCTTAAGAGTTGATTCGGAGAGACGTTTGGAGTTTTGTCAAATCTTCATGAGGAGTTATGATGAAAATCGATTTTTTTTCATAATTTACTAGTTTAAAGTTTTGTTTCCCACTATAATCTGGCCGGTCGGTAGTGAGAGCAATAAAAACGCGTGATCGGCTCATGGGATGCTAGTGGTACCTTTTATAACGATTATTAATTTATTATTATTATATTCTAAAAATCTTATATTAATAATTATTTTAAGCTTTTGTTTTATTATGTTATTTATTTACTTTGATAAAAATTAAAAATTAAACTACATTTCTAACATGCGCTTTTACAGTAAGAATTATGTGACTGTATAATAGCGCATGTTAAACATGTACTTTAGCTTTTATTATTCTTTAATATGTGGTATTACAGTTATGTTATACATTGACTATCCTCTATTTTAAAATAAATTTTATTGTTAAAAGTGGCTGTGATCGATATTCATGGAACTAAATTTAAACTGTCTATTTATCAAGGTCGTTCATGTAACAGCTGCGAGAATTAGTTCTTATTTTGCAAAACATTTTGGTAGTTTCAAATCTTCTGCCTGGCTGTGGGCGTGACTTGAGGAAGCATGTCACATTCGAATGCACATCGCTTTACTATAATTGTATATGCCTTTTACAAATTCTTGTTGAGTTCATGACTCACTCATGTTCGTGCCTTTTTGCTGTTACGTCTTCGATTAGTTGCCTTTAAGTGTTTATTATCTGTTTTACAAATGGATGATTTGATGGCAATGCCACCACTATCATCTCCTAAAAAAAAGGTGCAAAGGCATCTGTCATTAGAGGAGAAAATAATGATTACAAATGTCTTCAAGGCAAATCTGCTACAAAGCCCAAGCAAGACTAAATCTCAACACGTTGAATTTGTAGCTATGGCAACGGGTAAGTAATCAATGCAATTAGTCTACCGCATGTAAATTAATTCAGTAATAAAGGAGTAGTTTGAGTTACCGTGTTATTTTAAATATATAGATAAGCACATGGCTTAATATTACGTTATTATTTTAGGTTCAAGTAATGCATCAGTATATAGAGTCCTTAAAGAACAAAAGGAAAACATTTTGACGGAACCTAAAGAATATTCTAGACCAAAGCCCATATTGGATAATATAAATAACGAACAGAAGGCGGCGATTAGAAGAATCGTACATTCTGTTTTCTCAATCAACGAATTGTGAACTGTCCAAAAAATAATGATGGCTATTGAACGGCATGAAGACTTGCCGACCTTAAAGAAAACTTTACTCGAATATTTTGTTCATTGCAGTTTCAAGGGCCGTTCTAGGAACTGTGTTTTGAAAGAAAAAAAAAACGAAATAATTAATTGGAGAAGAAGATTTCTAAGGGATATTAAAAAATTCGAGGAGGAAGGAAGAAAAATATATTATCTTGACGGGACTTGGGCGAATGCCGGTCACACAGTGAACAAAGTATGGACTGATACTACAGTCTTAAGTGCACGAGATGCATTTATCCGTGGCCTTTCAACGGGCTTAAAAAACCCGACGGGCAAAGGACAAAGATTAATAATCTTACATATTGGCTCCGAAAATGGTTTTGTAGAGAATGGTCTAGATATGTTTCAATCCAAGAAAACGGGTTACTATCGTGAGGAAATGAACTCAGATAGGTTCGAGGGTTGGTTTAAGGGAATTTTAAATAAACTTGAGGACGGATCAGTCATTGTAATGGACAATGTATCCTACCATTCCAGAAAATTAGACCAATGTCCCACAAGTTCCACAAGAAAAGCGGACATACAACTGTGGTTAAGGGAACGAAATATTAATTTTGAAAACAATATGGTGCGGGCAGAACTATTGGCATTGGTTAAAGAGAATCGGCCATTAGTCCAAAGATATGTCGTTGATGAGATGGCCAAAGAGAAAAATGATATTGTTTTACGTTTTCCACCTCACCATTGTGAATTCAACCCAATTGAACTCATATGGGCACAAATCAAGGGTGAGGTGGCAAGGAAAAACACAATATTTAAAATTAGTGATGTCCAAACTTTATTTACTAAAGCTTTAAATAATGTTACCCAAACCAATTGGAGTAAGGCAATCCAATATGTCCGCTTTTTTCGAAATAAAATGTGGGACATTGATAATTTAATGGAAAAACAAGTGGAACCTTTAATAATAAATTTAAGAGCTGATTCGTCCTCGTCGGAATCAGATTCCGATTTAGATTAAAATAAAAATTCATCCGCCCTTATATCCCTCTCAACCACCTTTTTTGAAAACAAAGAATTTATTCAGGAAAGGACCTTGTGTTGTTTATAAAGATTATTATTATTATTTATATCGTTTTGTACGAATTTACTTTATAACCTTTGATACGTATTTGAATAAAACATATAGCACGACATTTCTTTCTTAGATATTACTTTACAGTATTAGGTACCCTTACATTTTTATTTAATATACCATAAATTTGAAAAACTGTCTAGCTATTTAAGGTTAGGGAAAATAAAATTACGGTTAAAATAATAATTATATATATTAATAGATACTTTTAAAAAAATCAAGGCAACGTGTGAAATATGTAGGTATAACATTGAGTAGTTAACTATGTGAACGAAAATTTTAATGTATGAATGCTATGCAATTGATAAACAAAAGAATTATTTATATATGATATTAAAATAAAGTATTTAAAATTCAAATGGAAATGTTAGTTTGAAAAAAGCATTTAAAATTCAATTCAAATTTGCCACTAAATGCCTTTTAGTGTTGTGTATGGTGTTATTCAGGCTTACAATTTCTCTCTCGTGCACTATGCACGTGATTACTCTCTGTAATGAGCGGCCATACTACAGATCGTGTCAAAACACACCACAAAAATGAACGATCCTTATATATTGAATCTGAATGTAAGAAAAAAGACTTGGACCAAATAATATCTCTCGTGTTTCATAAAAATCTGTTCAATTAGGAAAACTATCAACGGATTTTCCTCCTAAAAGCTTTACAGCCTTCATATTCTGTCATATTTATTATTTTAATCCGCGTTGAAAGTATTTGTATAACGAAAATCCGGTAGGATGTCTTTTTCGTGTTTACGTTTTGTCATTTTGCGATGAATTTATGAATGCTTTTCCGTGATTTTTTTAAATAAAATTTTTACCACAATTCCGTTCTACTTTTTACACCCTAATATGACAAATATAAACCCCATCAGTTAGCTATTAAAGCAATGAACGTTATCAAATTTATGTTTTCAATATGAAGATTGATTATTTTTGTTTTCCTGTGTAAATGCGAAATTAACTAAATTCTACAACAACACGCACCATATTGCTTTCAAATTAAAATGGTTTATCATAAAAATCATGGTGTAATAGAGTCAAGGTGTGTTCTCGCGCACGACCAATGAAAAAACCTTCTAAACCGCCACCTTATTGGAAATGCAGCCAATCACAAGACTGCGCGGATTTAGATGTTGGATGCTATGATGACACAATTACATTCATTTATTGTTTGTTTGTTTTTTTTTCACGTCAATCAATGTTTGATTTAAGAAAATATAAAATTTGAGTTTGAGCTAAATAATTTAAAATAATATAACTGTCTAGGTTATTATTTACAAAACAACAATATTATGATTGCATGGCAATATGGCGGTGTTTCGGAAGTGCGTAGAACAGGTCGAAAATTGTTATACATATAAAATATAGTTTTTCTATTTTCTTCTACTGATTTATAGACGGCGCTAGTCGAATTCACATCACGATATTCAAAGTAGATATAATGCAATATTCGACGAGTTATTAGCCAGGAAAGTAGTTGGTTTCTTTCTTGAAAAACGTCTGAATACATTTTAACGTTAAAGTGATACAAAATTACGAAATTAATGATAAAAATTGACGAACCAAATAACTGTAATTGTCAAATTGAAGGAAAGATATTAAAACATTGTATAAAACGATGTACAAATTGTAAACATTCTTTTGTTGCTGTAGATTACCGGCACCCAGATCGTCCTGTGACTGTTCCAACTCCGGAAACAATCAATCAAATTGTACGTGCAGATCGTTGGATAAACATCCTTATGGTGTTATAAATAAAGAAACAAAAATCTGACTCCTGATCAAAAGCGCTGGCGTCAACGGGTCTTCTCATATTTCCTTGAAAGCTTAGAAAAACTATCTGCTTTGAAAGGGATCCGATTTGAGTCGATGGCAAATCAAAAAATAACAAAACTCCTAAAGGTACTTACTGAAGAAGACTTGGTAAATGAAAAAAAAACGTATGGAGAGGAGTGTGGCGAAGAGATAAAACACCCAAATTAGAACTGAAGACTTAGACAGAGTTGCTGTGAAACGATTTCCGACTATTGCTGTTTTTTGATTTTCTTTTTTTACATCTACAAAACTAAAACTGAAATTGGTTAAAATATTTTTGTATTTGTCAATTTCTTCGGCAATAGATGTACTACAAACAATTGTAATATTAATTAATAGTGTACTGAATAATGACAAAAAATTCAAATTCCGATGATTTTTATCTATTATAAAACGAATTCACCCCGTATATTATTACTCATCGGGTTTTAAATTTAAGTACGACTCATCAATTTGATGTTTGATGATGATCAATTCAAAAACGTTTTTGTGAGAACAAACATTATGAAACACAAAAATTTTATCTAGTCGTAGTTTAGAAATAAAAAAATTTCGTTAATAAGGGTGTTTCGCAGCTGCTATAATTCAATCTTATGGTTTAATTTTAAGTGGATTTTCTGACATCGTAATCAGCCGCTAATTTATATTGCAGAAAGTAAGTACGAAGTTTATGGGGTTGTGTTCTTCTTAATTAGCTAATTATGCATAACACAGTGTATATATTGTACACGCGGCAAACTTTCATTTACCGTCGAAATAAACACGCGGCTAATTAAAAGTTATTTCACTAGTTAAACTCGTCTACTCGATGGGGTATTAATTTTGATGAAAGTTTCCCGTTTTAGATTGTGTCGGATGTACGAATTCACGAATTTATTTCATAATTTTCATATTAAAACATTTCGTTTCAGTTATTTATTATAAAATAAGCCTACTAAAGCCTTAACGTCAAGCTTTGTTAACAAGACAAATTTACTGAAAAAATCATCATCCAGAATTTTCCAAATTTCCGAATTCCAAAGTATCTGTTACCAAAATTTTGCACTTCTGAAGTACCAATTGCTAATAATCACATTTGTAAAGTGCTTGTTGCCACAATTCACAATCATTTACTTTACGTAAATATCTTTTGCCACAACGTACTTCAACTCAGATACAGAAAATTCAGGAAAAACGAGTCAACATTTGTCCATACTTTGATCCACTACATGTGTTCAGTAAAAATTGAAAATCGTCTGCTCCCGATTTTTCCAGGTTGGTTTTCACATTTTCCCAGTCGAAATTTCGCCAATTTACTATCACCCTTCTATTATGATCAATATTAATTTTAGAAAATACATGTATAATACAACAACCAAATTTTTTTAGTTTAAGTGATTCTTCGCTCACTGCTGTTTTTGAGAGTCTCCAAAGTCTTTTTACGATAAGCAATAATATTCTAAATCTATATATCCTTTAGGATAAGCAATAATATTCTCCCCTAATTGTGACGGGAAAAAATGTTGAGAATCTTTCATTTGTGCATCCAGGTTATGCGAAAAAATTGCTATTTTCAAGTTGTTTTATTGGAATTTATTGAAAAATAAATAAAATTGATTGACTTGGACATAAGAAAAATTATCGGCTTGAAAGTCAAAGAATAAATTTACATCATATTTATGAAATTTCTGTGCCAAATGGAATTGACGGAAAGGGACATAAAAATGATTGGCAATGCGGTCAACGTGTTAATCATGGAATTACTCATATTTATGACGCTTTAAGACAATATAATTGAATTTTTATTTGGAAATTTAAGGAAAAGGCATGAAAATGATAAAATTTGGTATAAAAAATGATTTGCATGAAAATAATGGAAAAATAGGATTTTGAAACAAACTTTATTTGAGAAAATTAACAAATTTTTATCAAAAATTTGAACGGAAATTTGGATTCCAACAGAAAATATTTTTAAAAATAGAAAACAAAATCGGGATAGTGAATCGAATAATAGAGGTAAAAAATTATTTAATTACAATAAATATATGTAAAAACTTATGGTATACATGTTGATTGGTTGATTGTACAATTAATCGACACTGAGGACATACAGACAGCTGCCGAAAATTTGTTGAATGAACATATCACAAAAGTAAAAGTCCTTGAAAAATACTATGAAGATAAGAAGAATATTCACATTGAGAAATCCAAGATATGTACTACTACTATTACCACACTCACTATTACACTGTCTGACGCCTGTTTCGATGTTCTTCGTTAGTCTCTATGTATTTTGTACAAAACAAAAATATATTACCGAGTATAATTGGATTTAAGATAGTCAATTGATTGATTTAGTAAACTCACTAAAGGCATTGAACAAAATATGTAATTTGATCCATTTGGACTATTTCTTGAAAGAAAATCTATCATTACTCAGATTGAATTAGAACAACTTCCAAATTCAGTGGTAAGTTCAATAATTACTCATCTTGTACTGGATACTGTGGACAATTTAAATTTTGATATCTCTTAAATAAATCCCAAAAAATCATGTGTTTTTATATGAAGCCCCGTAGTGATGAAAAAGCTACTTTCGAGTAGATAAACTCAAATATTTGAGATTCCTAAAAACCTCTTCGCTTTTCTTAGGTGATGGGATGTTAAAAAATGTTTTTAAAAAATTTAAATTCTAAACATCTATCCCCACTTTCATGAATAAATTCAAGGCATTTTTTTTGTAAATTAGTTTTTCCTTGTCCTTGCAAAATGGAGTACCCAATAGATCCCTTGCTTCGGGTAATTCATCAGTGTTAATGTTTGTTTCCTGTTTTAATTTTTTTAGTGGAACCTCAATATCAGTGACATTATTAGAACATTTTTCTTATGGGTTATAAGAGAGTCTCACTCTTGGAAGCACTTAAAGTTTCAGATGAGTGTAATAATTCAATTTAGGAAAATTTAGATAAAACGGGTCTTTCAGACTGATGTAAAATACAGAATATGCAATAAATATGCATATTGATGAGTATGATTTACACAAGCTAAATGCTTTTAAAAGGTTGACAATATCTAATTCTAATGAATGAATCACGTCAAGAAATGGATGTAGTAAGATGGGCAAGAAGCCATAGAAGAGAATGGTGAGACTATGTTGACAGAATGCCAAATGAACGGTTAGCAAAAATTGCAAAGGAAAAGAAACCAGACACATCTCGACCTCCTGGACGACCACCTATAAGGTGGTATGAAAGCTGGTCCTCAGCATCTCAACTACTCCTGGCAAATCCTTGATGAAAATACAGGACCTAGTCCTAATGAAAGAAGAAGAAGAAGAAGAAGAAATAAATGAATCTGTTAATGTAAAACGGTCGATTAAATTTAGATTCTGGTCCACATTTCTTAGAAGCACATTTTAAGCTTTCTCCAAAGCAACCATGGCATCTTAAATTCATGCAGTCACAAAAATCCATTTCTAATTTATTTTCATAAGATGTTGACGGCATTGCCGCGTCAAACGGGATCGATGTTCCTCGTGGAAGAATGTCGTTATTTTTCTTCAATTTGTACACTAATGTCTCTGGATGGCGACAGATTTGCGGAACCATATCGAAATGGGTTTTTTTCATTTATTTCAATCGGTGTCTTACACTGATTCGATGTCGGTAAAATTGCGGAATATGTTCTCTCTTCATGTATTTTAGTTTGTGAACTATTTTGACTAGATGTCAGTTTGTGGTTTAGTTGTAAGTGGATATAGATATGGAGGGCTAACGTTTTCACTGGATCCATTGGATATTAGCGGGATTGCGGAATTATATCGAGACATCTTAACTAGACATAATTTTTTCCTTGGAGATTTATCGTTATTTTCCTCTTGCAGTATTAAATGGGATTGATGTTCCTCGTTGAAGGTTATCGTTATATTTCCCAATCTGCACAATAGTCTCTTTCCTCATTTATTTCAGTTGCTGTCTCATTTTTACTCGATTTTAGTAAAGATTTACCAGAATGGAGAAAAATCCTGAAAAAATATTTTTGTAAAAGAATGTGTGATTGATAAAAGAATTCGCTTATTTACAGAGAATATTGTTTTCGGGCAAAAAGTTATGTTAAATTTGGGGATATTAAAACAGGTACTTCTTGGCAGTGTTTAGACTCAACCTCTGAAAGGTATTTATTGTCCGTTGGAAAAATGTTGTTAATGCATACTTTTTGCTGATTTTGTATTTTACATCAGTCTGAAAGAGCCGCTTCATCCAAATTTTCAGAAATTTAATTATTTCACTCACCTGAAACTTTAAGTGCTTCTGAAAGTATGAATAACTCTTGTAACCAACAAGAAAAATGTTCTTGTTGGTTACAGCAACAGTTCAGCAGTTCTGATTTCGATACACTGATGAAGGTCAAGAAAAAATATGAGTATTCTGAAAAATAGAGTGACTCTTCAAAGAAAATCTATCTTCAAATTAAATTCAAAATCTGTGAAAAAATAGGTTTTACGGAAATTATTGATAAATTTGCCACTCACAAAGCCAGAAATATTATTTTATAATTAGGTAATTATAATGATTAGGTACCTGGTCTAGTTTGTTTTTTATTTTGATAAAGTATTTGGTTGATATTATATAAGCTGGCCAAAAAAATGAAGTTTTCAAATTTTATTTGCATTTTTTCTCATGAATCACTTCTTTACAACGATTGTGACGTAGGAATACGATAAAAAAACTGAAAAATGACAAAACTGCAGCATAACTATCAATTTAAAGGCATGTGACCTTGAACAGAAAAAGAATTTAACCATCGGCGCTTGATAATACAGTGAAGGTTGTGAATTTCATCAAGTTGCAGCCTAAGCAATCCCGACTTTTTGCCATTCTGTGCGATGAAATGAATGGAAGTGCTGTCAAGATTGTTTGGGCTTGTTAATGAATTATAATTGTTTTTGTTGTAAAATGACGCGATGGGGGATAATTTTATCTTTTTGATTTCCTTATTTCTTATTCTTTCTTTCTTCATTTTACATTTTTGGCTTTTCTGTTTCTTGTTTTTTGTTTTCAGCATCATTTTCCTCATCATGGCTCTTCTTCACATTACTTTCATCTTGTTTTTGACTACTGCTTTCCCCATAATCTTTCAACATCCGAGTAATGATTTTAACTTTATATTAATCACCGAATTCCACATCTCCATGTATTTCAATTTTATTCCAGAGTCGATATACATTATTCGAGTATCCTATCATCTGAAGTTTCATATTTATCTTGTCTATTTTTGAGGTATTCTGTAGATTTTTGGATTAAAAACGATAGATCATAACACATAATACACTGAGAATGATGAAGCAGACTTAACGACAATTTGTAATTGTTTTCCCGCAGCCGAAAGCAAACATGACATTCGAACATAGAAGTTCCACGAAAAAGGTGAAAATTGAATTTTAAAAAATTGATATAAACATATGATTGCATCGTAGCTAGTTTCAAACAGAATGAAATATTCGAAATATGTGTATTGGGGTAGTTTTAAAAATAATAAATTGATATAATTATATATTTTGTTGTTGAACTAAGTGGTTTTTAAAATATTTATTTTGTCAATCTATTACGAGAGTTCAAAATATCAAATAAATCATTAAAAATTAGAACAAATTCAGCTGTAGCACCCGCATTATGGCAATATTTATTAATATCTGTTCTCGATAAATAAAGAAGGGCATCTGGTGTAGTTTTACTTAAAATTTGGGTTGTCAATTAAAGTTTCATTTTTTCCTTTTCATAAAAAGTATGACTGGTTTTAATTTTTGTTACCACCCTAAGTCCTTCATGACATTATTCTGTAGAGTTTTGTAAGTAACTAATTTAACCATATGACTGGAATAGGGAAATATAAAAAGCTTTTCTAAAAATTAAAATTAAGACTAATATGTCACTTGAACAATATCTAAACACTCTAAAATATTTCACTCCAACAAATCTATTCAAAATACTTTTTCAGTATTTAGTAAACAAAGGCAGCCATATTATCTCAAACGAATACAGAAACATAGCGATGTTGCATAGCTTATATTTTTTCGTAAACTTTTTCATCAAAATCATTTTTATGGTCTTGAAAATATTTTTATTTGGGAAAATAACGATAAATCTCCAAGGAAAAACAGAGCACTGAATGAAAACGAGCCCTCCAAAAAAAGAAGGAAGTATCCGATTTAAATCCGTCAAACCTACAGCATCCATTCAAAATTTTCCACAAACTGATATAAATAGAGAGAGATCATGACAATTTGATTCCGCAAGTCTACCGACATCTAGTCAAAATGGTTCACAAACTGAAATACATGAAGAAAGAACATATTCCGCAATTTTACCGACATCGAATCAGTATAAGACACCATTGAAATAAATTGAAGAAAAATAACGATATTCTTCCACGAAGAACATCGATCCCGTTTGACGCCGTCAACATCTTATGAAAATAAATTAGAAATGGATTTTTGTGACTGCATGAATTTAAGATGCCATGGTTGCTTTGGAGAAAGCTTAAAATGAGCTTCCAAGAAATGCGGACCAGAATTTAAGTCGACATTTTACATTAACAGAATCATTTATTTACATTTTGAAAAGGTTATCACAAACCCTTTGATGAAGTAAAAATCTTAATTATGTTTTCTAATTGTTTTGAAGAAAAATGTTTACATATGTGTTTGACATTGAGGTTATGTAGATTATTCTTTCATATAAGAAATACATGAATTTTTTATCGATCTGGCTTTGTAAATACTATTTGGGAAGAGGTGATTCATTCATTAGTATTGGATATTGCCAACCTCTTTATTGCAATTTCTGTATTTTACAACAATGTCTGAAAGAACCGCTTCATCTAAATTTTCCTACATTGAATCACTACACTCATTTGAAATTTTAAGTGCTTCTAAGAGTAAGACTAACTCTTGTAACCAACAAGAAGAATGTTCTAATAATGTCACTGATATTGAAGTTCCAATGAAAAAGAAACAGGAAACAAACATGAATACTGATGAAATATCCGAAGCAAGGGACCTATTGTGAACTCCATTTTGAAAGGACATTGGGGTAGCAAAAAACTAATTTAATAAAAAAATGCGTCGAATTTATTCATGAAAGTGGAGACAGATTTTTCAAATTCAAATTCATCAAAAACAGTTTTCAACTGTCATATGATTTAATTAGTTAGTAATTACTTAGCTGCTCACAAAACTCTACAGAATGTTGTTATTGAGTAGAGACTGAGTTCACTAATTCAAACAACTGACGATCTTAAATCAAATTATACTCGATAATATTTTTTTTATTTGTACAAAATATATAGAGACTGGAAACAGGAGTCAGACAGTGTAATAGTAAGTGTGGTAATAGTAGTAGTATATGTCTTGGATTTTTCAATGTGAATATTCTTCTTATCTTCATAGTATCTTTTGAGGACTTTTACTTTTGCGATATGTTCAATTAACAAATTTTGAGCAGCTGTGTGTATGTCCTCAGTGTCGATTCATTGTACAATCAACCAATCAACATGTATACCATAAGTTTTTACATATATTTATTGAAATTAAATATTTACCTCTATTATTCAATTCACTTCCCCCATTTTGTTTTCTATTAGCATCTTCATTAACCAATCGAAGTATTATCTAATTTGGATTTTTCAATATTGCCATTCATTTCCTTAATGCTTCTTTGACACTTCTCAATTTGTCACTGTGCAATCCAATCAAAAGTTCATTCCATAATTGTATCCATTCAGGTTTCAGTTTAATATTGTAGATATCTTCAGTTCCATTTTCCATTTCTTCATTCCTATACAATTCGAAATTATGTATGATTGTAACATTCAAGTTCAGTTCAAATGATAAGCATTCTCACCTCTTATTCGAGCTTATTCTTAAAGTCACACTCAGTAATGAAAACATCAATTTCTTGTGAACAAAATAGACAAGCTACAATTGCATTATATAGCCTATTCGTATTAATAGCTAAAAATAGTACAGCTCACTCTGTAGGGTAGAATCTGAAGTTTTATTCACTGAAAAGGAAACAAAAAAAAATCGCTCAAATTCACAGTTACAGTTTTAAAACAAACTTTTCACATCAACTTGATGAAAGTACTGAAGTTGCTTGCTAAGCTAATCTATTAGCCTTTGTTAGGTTTTGACCTCAATTAAAGGATAAAAGAAGAACTGCTTTTTTGCAAGTCTTTATCATCAAAACCACCAGGGGAAAAATTTTTAAGTATCTCAATGATTTAATTACATATAACGAAATAAAACAAAAGGATGGACGGAAGACTGATGGTGCTTGTGCTATGAACTGAAGGTTGTAACTTTCATTAAGTCACGGCCTAAGCAATCCCGACTTTTTGCTATTCTGTGTGATAGAATGGGAAGTGAGCTCAAAGCATACCAGCTTCATTGTGAATTAAGGTGGCTCTCAAGAGGTAAGGTGCTGTTAAGATTGTTCAAGCTTCTTGAGGAATTAATATTTTTCTTTTTCATATCCTTATTTCCTGTACCTTGTTGTCCTCGATACTATTTTACACTTCTCATTTTATTGTTTCTTGTTTTTTGTTTTCAACATCATTTTCCTCATCGTGGCTCTTCTTCACATTACTTTTATCTTGTTTTTGACTTATGGTTTCTTCATTATCTTTTAATATCGTAGTTATTTTTTTTATATTTTGTATTTCAATTTTATTCCAGAACCGATATCCATTCGAGTATCCTATCACCTGAAGTTTTTTATTTTTCTTGTCAAATTTTGAGGTTTTTTCTAAATGTTTAGCATAAGCATCTAAGCCAAATACACTTAGATTACTTAGTGTCCGTCATTTACCTCAATCCACTTTTCCATTAAGTTATGGAAAGTATGCTGGAGTTAATCAAGAATAATACCTCATTTTTTCATATATTCTTTCATTCGTTTACTTGTAGATTCTCCATCATTTCCGCTCTTACTTATGAACTTTTGTATCAAATTTAGTTTCAATCATTTTTATGTATTCTATTATCCAGTCTGACAATTAACTTTTGTGTTCCAGTGAAAATATTATAACATTCTGAAGAAAGCATTCATCAAAATGTATATTTCCAATACCTTTTATGCTTATGTCACGTTTTGCAGATTTCATCATGCTTTGGTCTTCTAGTTTTTTAAATGTGTACTCATCGCCTCTCATTGTGGTTATTATTATCGCTTATGAATACAGATATATTGTCATTTCTCTTATAGGTATAGCTGAAAAATTTTTAGTGACCTTACCTTTTAATTGTTCTATATCTCCTTCATACAGCTTAGACAATTTTTCAAATATTTCCTTATCATTTACAAGTACAGCTCATAATATGTGTTGACAAATCCATATTTATAATATAATTATATTATCATAATCATGAATACTACTTGGTATGCGGTTTATAAGCAGGTCCATAATTCTATATGCTTTTAAAGTTATTCCACTTATTTTACAGTTTCCAGAAAAGAGTTTTTTGTTCTAATGAATTTTCGTTTTTAATTTCGTAATCCGAATTATTTATTTATGCATTGAAAAGTCTCGGATGCATAACTTGTTGTTTTTGGTATTATTAGAATAAAAATATCCTTTTTATGTTTATAACTTAATATAATGACAGATACGCAATAACCTAAGCTGTCTAATCACACTAGAAGTCAACTTCACAACGTACTGGTATGTTGCCGTTTTCCCTTTCAACACAAAAAATATTTCTAGGCACCGTTGTAAAATATTATTTTGGTTATATTACGATGTCTACATATACTGTAATATCATTGTATAAAGAATATTCTTAATACAATGGTAATACTATTATTACTCATAAAGGTAAGACTCCTATATGGACAGTTTGTCTCACATATATATCTACATATTTTAATTTTATTTGTTTCAGATAGTGAAATCATCGTAACTATAGCGGTTTTATTTCGTGATGTGCAACGCGAAAATACGTTTTTTTCTTATTTTTCATTTCCGATACGTAAAGATATCATCCAATTGATGATTTCGATTGGTTAACGAGATAAATATTTGAATGTGTTTGATTTCAAAAGTCAACAATTGTCAGAAATATTATTTCAAGTGAATGAAAATAAGACGGTTAATAAGTGTTTTTTGTATATTAAAATTATATAAGTTTTAAAATGCCGTCGTCTTTGAGTAAAGAAACCAATTTGTATTACAAAAATTTGGTAGTGACAAAGTTCAATAACTGGTTGAAGTTGGTTAAGGAGAAGAAAAAACAAACTTATCAAAACCAAAACTCAATGGTATCATTCCAAGCTCCAAAGGAGGAAAAATATGCTAACGTTAAAAATATTATAGTTACTCCTGCAGATAAGTTCGATTCGTCACCACCAATGAACTGTAGCGACGCCAATTCCAACGAGGTTCTAAACAGAAAAGATGTGAAGGAGGAGGAACATATGAACTTTTCGAAGGAGAGCTTTTAATCAATTGAAAGTGGAGAGTGGGAAATTTGTAAACTCATATACAGGTTTATTATTTTTTATATTGAGTTTGTAAATTTTGATGGCTATATACAGTGTGATTAATCGACTTTTTTCCGTAATCTATCTTGATAAAATAACTGAAACGACACAAGGTACTCGATAATGGAGTTGGTCAAACTGTGTATTGACGGATAACGATTATTTTCAGACGCAATACCACGTGGCATTTTTCGATTCCGACACAATGAATAGATCTTGGGTGAAGGACGAAAATTTGAAACCGTTCTTGAAAAATATCGACGATAACCTTGTGCTGAACGATAAATTCAATAAATTCAATCTCAGGATGGATGTAGCCGTTAAACAGGCTAAAAAAGCCGTCAAAATGAAGCTGCTCAACAGACTGAAAAAGTACAGCTTCATATATAGATATGCGAAATCTTCGAGAAAGACGAAGCGACAGAGATACGCGAGTGAGGATGGCGGCGGTAAACGGAAGAAACGTGAGAAGTTGGCTGATGAGACGGAATCTTCGGCGGATTTCAAGGAAAAATTTTTTGTTATAGAATATATATATATATATATATATATATAATATATATATAAATATAAAAAATATATATATAAAAAAAATTGTTGATAAAAAATTGTTAATTTTTTCAATAAAGTTTGTTAAAAAATCATCTTCATTAGCCATTCGAAGTATTATTTGATCTGGAATTGTTAGTATTGGTATTGTCATTCGTTTTCTCAATTCTCATTTAACTCTCCTCAATTTAAATGTTAAATGTTAAGTTTCCTTAAACATAAAATCTAAGCATAATGTTAAAATACTAAAAAAAATAATTTGTAAAATAGGATTCAATTTTGCTCAGAGAAATTCAACAAAATCATTTTCATTTACGATTGAAACGATAAGCATTCTCACACCTTATTTCAACGTTTTAGCTAGTCACCATTATAATCTATAATTACTCAACCAACTCACATACAATCAGAACTTTTGAGGACATTACTCGTTTAGTTCGATTTGCACATATAATGTTGAATTTGTACAAAGTGATTAGATTGGTTAAATGGTAAGTGCCTTGAAAGTTCTTATTTAAAAACAAGTGATAAGACAAAATTCATTTATCAATAATTTATAATAATAAACATCTCAATGCAAAACTTATTTCCATTAGGCTAGTTGAGAATTTTTAAAAGAAATCCCTAAGAAGGTAAAACCGAAACGTAAGTACATTGCTGAATATTTGAAATATGGTTTTTGTAGGGGAAATGTGCCTATGATGGACCCCCGCCAATGATGGACCACTAGCTATATTTTCAAATTTACCGCGCATATTACACTACCACCATATTGGTTGGGTTGATTGATGCTTATAGTCAGTTGTTTACAAGCGCTCTTGCGAATCTAAACCATTTTTGTGAAAATAAATAAATAAATTGAAATTGGTATGTATTGATATAACAAAGTAGCATGGCATGATGTTAGATAACTTTTGTTTTACTCTTAGCTAGAATCTGATTTTGTTACTACAGCTTGATAGAACTGTTGCATGTTGATTGGCGAGTAAAAATTGAGGTTATGGCGGAGAACAAAAAAAATTGAGATTTTTATCTGATTTATACAATATGGCCTATGATGGACTACTTAACGGATCCCAATGATGGACCAGGGGTCCAGTATGGGCTTTAAGTTGGCTGCAAAGACCTTCAATGTTCCCAAAACAACTTTGCGAAGGCGTTTGGCTAAACAGGACAGTTCCAAGGGTAATTTGGGAGGACGAACCGCAATTTTCTCTAAAGCCATCGAAGAGGAGATTGCAGGATATATTATTGATATGGAAACACGTTTTTTTGGTTTAACCTCTAAATATTTGCGGCGGATGGTATTCGAAGTAGCCGAAAAAAATAAAATAGAGCATCGTTTCAATCGTGAAACAAAAATGGCAGGTTGGAAATGGGTGAGGAGATTCCTGAAGCGCAATCCACGAATTTCTTTGCGTAGTCCAGAAAGTACATCATTAGCTAGAGCCCAGGCTTTTAACAAGCCTAATATTCAAGCCTATTTCAATGCACTATCTAACACTCTGGAGCAGTACAACTTTCCTCCCGAAAATATATTTAATATGGATGAGTCAGGTTTGACTACGGTCCAAAAGAAATGTCAAAAAATTTACGCTTCAAAAGGTCGGAAGCAAGTTGGTGCACTCAGCAGTGCAGAGCGTGGGCAGCACGTGACCGTAGTGTGCGCAATGAATGTCATGGGCACTTACATCCCTCCTGCTCTTATTTACCCTCGTCAAAGGATGAACGATGAGCTTATGAACGGTGCTCCCGTTGGTAGCATAGCTTTCGTACAAGAAAAAGGTTGGATGACCAGTGAAATTTTTTGTAGATGGCTAAAGCATTTCGTGAAGTATACGAAAGCATCTAATAACAATAAGGTTCTTTTGCTCCTAGATGGGCACAGTAGCCATAAGAGTTTCGAATCTCTTCAGTTTGCAAAAGAAAATGGGGTAATTGTGTTCTGCTTCCCGGCAGATTGTTCACATCACGTTCAACCATTGGACGTAGGATTCTTCCGTCCTCTTCATACGTATTTTGATCAAGAAATTCAATTATGGCTTCGTCAAAACCCGGGGAAGGCAGTGACTCAATTCAAAATAGCAGGTCTTCTCAATCAAGCTTATTTGAAGTGTGCTGTACCATCAAATGCAATAAATTCGTTCAAAAAGACTGGCATTCATCCTTTCAATCCTCATGTCTTCGAGGACTGGCAGTTTGCACCAGCTTTAGCAACGGATAAGCAGATTCCCGAGGCTCAAGGAGATATCATCGAGAACCAAATGGAATTAGAAATTCAAACCCCATCCACATCTGGTCTTAACATGTCTTCATCGTCAGTTCTCGACATTTCTGTAAAGGAAATTTGTCCTTCCCCTCAAACTGTAGCAATTGGTACTGATAAAAAAAATGCAGAAGGGGAAAAACTGGTCATTTGAATTCAACACCAGAAATTCATGAACTCAAAGAGAAGGTTATAGAAAAGGAAACAAAGATAAGAAAACAACAAGCCAGGATAGTAAAACGGAAACTTGTCATTGAAAATGACAGTTCTGATGAAGATGAATCCGCCTTAGAGAACTTTTTGGAAAAGGGACAAGATGACTCAGATGATGATGCTAGCTGCCTTTACTGCAATGAGTTATTCTCGCACTCACGTGCAAAAGAAAAGTGGATTCGTTGTCAAAAATGTAACTCGTGGTGCCATAATGAGTGCGCTGGTGTTTCCTTCCATTGCAAGTCTTTTATTTGTGAGCTCTGTACCTAACGTGATGTTAGTTTGTTCTATATTTTTTTTCTAATAAAACTTTAAAGACTTTTTTTTTCATTTATTTTAAAGGGGTCCGACATGGGCAGATGTGTGCCAATGATGGACCCCTCGACTACATTTTTAAAAATAGCTATGCTATTAAACAGGAAATTATTTGGCAGAAAAATCTTCCTATACTATAATAAACTTCGAGCTAAGTATATATTTTCATGTAAAAAAAATTAATAAGTCCAAAACTAAAAAAGTTGTAATGATATTTCCTTTAGGGGTCCATCATAGGCACATTTCCCCTAGTTCTACAACAATAATTGACATTTTATATATCAAAATTGACCGATCTGTTTTGACATCTGTCATAATTACTGAATCGTTTATTATAATAATGAACATGAATATATTGAGAAGAAGAACCAGCGATACTTCCACGCAAACGGAATGTACATTCCCCATTGTATTTTTGGAGAAATTACCTCGAGTACCACCAAGATTCGTGAGTTCAGTTGAAAGAAGCGTTGAAGATTTGAAGGTACCTATTATGTTAAGCGAACTTTCTAGTTCTAAACAAGATCTCAAACTGGGTACTATTATTGAAAACGATAACGAAGATACGATAATACCTCAACTAGAAGTAGCTTTCGATGAAGACGCTGTCAATACTTCTAATCGTGAAGAAAAACCAGACAATGATCCCGAAAATTTAGATGATGTTGGAATAGTTACTATTAGAGCTCATACTGTTATTATTAACAATCATTTTTTCAAATAAATAACTTTAATTTGTTAAATTGTATGAATAAATTTATTTAAATATATATAAGTTGTTGTTTTTTGAACATTATACAAAATTATAGTTTCTGAACATCGTCGTTACTTTAACAGCTTCATTTTACCACCGTCTGCAACTTTTATTACGAATTTCCATGTTTTATATAAAAGTACACTGAGAAACATGTAACAAATTAAAAATTACCTACTCTAACTTTTTAATTGTTGATATTACGAAAAAAAATTATTCTTTTTAAAATGTTTCGCATGGTTTAAAATCCAAAATGCAATCAACAGATTTAGAGAATTTTCACTCGTATACCAGATATGATAAAATTATGAATTTCATTCAACTTAAACTAACAAAACGCTGCAATTTGATAAAAAATCGCTTAAATTTTTATTTGTTTTGACTATAATTTGTTCTTTTCCTATTTAGATGCGTTTTGAAACTTCCTTTTTTTCTTTTCTATGATGTTTTGTTTGTTTCTAGACCGTTTCTACCATAGTCTTTCGAATATATCTTTCGATTAAATTGATGAGTTTTTCAACATTTTTCTTGGTGTAGTTTTTAAACGTAGAATTCTGCAATATATGATTCTATTTAATATCGGGGGTCGTAAAAAGCACTTTTACGTCCCGTTGTAACATTCATTCTTGAATCTTTTAGATACTAGCTAGGGAAAACCATGTATAGCGATGTTTTCAAAATGAGAAGTGAGAAGAAAACGATTATCTTTTCTGAAATCTCGTGGATCGTTCAGTTTATTCATAGCAAACATACTCGACATGTACATCGTGTTTTAACTGAAAATTTTGACATTAGAAAGTTGAGTACAAGATGGATGCCGCGTTTGCGCACATTGAAACAAAACCATCGACACGAAAATGTTTCCATCGAGCGTTTAACAGAAATAAAACCGTTTTATGTTATAGATGAAACGTGGGTTCATAACAACGTCCGCGAGATTGGGTTTCATCACTGAATTCTTCAACATTGGTTTAATCTACGTCGAAAATCGTAATAAACAACACGTTCGCCATTACAAATGTCAAACTTTATGATGACAATGACAGATTTCATATATGTATTCACATCAGTGTTGCCGTATCACGAAACTCAAGTATCTATCAAATAACTCTGTTATACAGGGTTTGATCAGGACGCGGAAACTATATCAATATTAATTTATACATTATCATTTTTGGATTTCTTATGTTAAAAAAATGTAAACGAGTTTTGTTATTACATTTTTAATTATTCAAAATTACGATGATCAATTTGCAAAAAATGCATATTTATTCCTCTCGCTATAAAAAGATGGATACATAAACACGAACCAATAAACTCTAATTGAAAAAGGGTCGTGAAAAATAAGTGCAAAAAAGCGCGCATGAACCATGAACCAAAAATATTTCACGTCAACAAAAAAAACGTACAAAGCAAATTGATGTGAATCGGGGCGTGACTATTTAACCGATAAACGTGTTTGGTTTTCTATATTTTTCTAAAAATTTGTTCTATCCATTATAAGCAATTATTTTTGATTTTTTTATCGTTTCCAACATATACAAGGTGATGAATTTCAGGTTGGAATTCAACAACAACGAAACTACCATTTTTTAAAATAAATATTACACTGTTAAATATTTTTCTTTGACTCCGTTTAATGTAAGACTTACACGTTACTTTTTTTTGTTTTTGTATATTTTTGTTTTTAGACGTTCTTTTATTAAATTTTCAATAACAATTACATATTTAGTATCCTTTTTGTCTATTTTTCGACATTATTTCATTGAATTTTCTTCTTCTTCTTCTTGATTCTAGGCCTATTCCGTTTTTTTTCGTAATTTTTGAAATACAAATAAAAATTTGACGTTTTTTAAAACATAAGACTCCAAATATCAAGAAAATTCAGAAGTATAAACATATTAAAAGGTCTAAAAAATAAGAAATTAAATATTAACATATACAAAAGTCAGACAAAGATTTCGAAAAATCAGATATCTATGCAGGAGCTTTCGAGGGCTTAAATGCACTTAGAATACACAGTTTATCTTCAGTTTCTGAAGATGATATAACTTGGTTATCGAAACGAGCGTCAATCTATATCGGCGTGAACAATGTATTCAGTCTGTTTGGTTATATAGCCACTGCTTTTTATGAATAAACCCCAGGCAGTACTCTTTATCACGAAATAAACTTCTACATTTCGTATAAACAGTATAATAATCCGTATAAAACGGATATTTTAAATTTCAAGAAGTCATAAAAAAACATCACGAATCCCTAATAAAACAAACAATATCCAATAGAAAGTTTGAGTATTGAATTAAATTAAATTAATATTAAGTTTTACGAATTGAGAAACGTAATTGGCTAAAAATCGATTAGTTACGATTAAATAATAATCGATTATGATCGATTATTCAAGTGGTAATCGTTTTGATTGTCAAGATATGCCAAAGCGTTACATTACGCAATGAAATTCGAATTTCCAGAAAATGTGGCTTGAAATATAAGAAAAAAGTTTTTCCTAAACAATTATTCACATCTTTCTTCCGGTCAAGTGTGAAATAAGGACTCAAAAATCCCAACCGTTTGAAAGGTATACCAATTTAGTCCAAAATTTAATCCCTTCTGGCGTTTAGATTAATGCCACGACGTTAAGCTGATTTATATTGTTCGTTAGTCTTACCAGTTTAGTAGAAATTGTGGAACATTACTCAGCAAAGAAAACGTTTGTCTCCTTTTGAATATACGAATAGGTCCTGTTAATTGTATTTAGTGCACTAGCAGGGTACATGGATGTGCACATAGCTTCTCAACTCAGATACAGAATATTCAGGAAAAACGAGTCAACATTTGTCCATACTTTTTTTCTTTGCATCTACAACTTTTCTTGAAATAGGGTGTCCAGTAAAAATCGTCGTCTTGTGTTCTTAGTGTCTGTTTATGGAAAAAAACCTTGTTTGTCCCACCAAATCCTATATGTACCCAAAAAAGACTGTTCGTTTTTAGTATGGAACTAGAAAAATCTAGTCTTTCTGAACGCGTTAGACCTCTTACTACTGACTACTATCATCGATTAAATCAAATCTGGTTTCGTTCAAAAAAGGATAATTAGTTTAGATCTAAAATCTGGTGTTCGCATTCTATAGCCAAGCTTCTGAGAAGTATCCTGGGTATATTTGATAGTGTCCTACATCGGTTCCAGCAAGTTTAGGCGATTTGGATCATTATTTTTATAATACTATCCATTAATGGGTGTTTGCGTTGAAATTTTTTTATTATTTCGTCTGTATTAACAACTTTATATCGTGTAGGTAGGTCCGTTGTTTGATATTTTGCAACCGAGACATTTTTCTTTGAAAATAGATATTCTGAACACTTATTTTTATATATTCACCTGAAAATAGACGATATTTAAGTCGTCTTGTGTTCTTAGTGTCTGTTTATGGAGAACAATCTTGTTTGTTCCACCAAATGCTATATGTACCCAAAAAAAGACTATTCCTCTTTAGTATGGAAAGACGTTTTTTGGAAAAATCTAGTCTTTCTGAACGCGTTAGACCTCTTACTACTGACTACTATCATCGAATAAATCAAATCTGGTTTCGTCCAAAAAAGGATAATTAGTTTAGATCTAAAATCTGGTGTTCGCGTTCTATAGCCAAGCTTCTGAGAAGTATTCTGGGTATACTTGATGGTGTCCTACATCGGTTCCAGCAAGTTTAGGCGATTTGGATCATTATTTTTATAATACTATCCATTAATGGGTGTTTGCGTTGAATTTTTTTTATTATTTCGTCTGTATTAACAATTTTATATCGTGTAGGTAGGTCCGTTGTTTGATATTTTGCAACCGAGACATTTTTCTTTGAAAATAGATATTCTGGACACTTATTTTTATATATTCACCTGAAAATAGACGATATTTAAGTCGTCTTGTGTTCTTAGTGTCTGTTAATGGAGAACAATCTTGTTTGTTCCACCAAATGCTATCTGTACCCAAAAAAAGACTATTCCTCTTTAGTATGGAAAGACGTTTTTTGGAAAAATCTAGTCTTTCTGAACGCGTTAGACCTCTCCAAACTACTATCATCGAATAAAACAAATCTGGTTTCGTTCAAAAAAGGATAATTCGTTTAGAGCTATAATCCAGTGTCTGTGTTTTACAGGCAAGCTCCTGTTATGGTATCAATTAGGATAATGTTTAAGTCTTCTTGCTTTCCTAGTAAGGCGAGAAGACTTTTCCTCAATGGATAACCATTATCAATATTATTGAAGATTTTTCAAAAGCCAAACATTGATGAAATCTATGCTATAATATCTGATGTTTGAATTTACGAAAATAGACGTTCGGTGGTCCGAGTAGTTTTAAAATTTGAGTTGTTTTCATGTGATAAACAAAAAAACTAACAGCGACAGTTGCTGCATATACATCAAATAAATTATGTCTGCTTTTACATCCGTCTGCTCTTTGAAATGATATCGACTAAAGCACACGCTATTAATTAAAATGGTGTCATGCCGAATTTGAGATTAAAAGACATTCGCTTAGTCTAATGACGTCCTCGACGCCGCCCGTCTCCGCCGCCGAAGAAGTCCCTAATTTTTTTTTTTCGTTTTAACCTAGACATCCGACTGTTGATAGTGAGAACTCCAATGTCGAAACGGTTGATTGTGCAAACTTGATTATTATAAGAGGTTTCTTACAAAAGTTCTCATAGATATTTGGAGAATCGGAGGTTAAAAATTAAACTCGTAGATTGAATTATTTTACAATTTTCTTATTTTATTGTGCGACCAGTAAAAACCACTTGGAAGCTTAATTCTGTAGAGTAAACTAAGGTCTCGTAATATATCTCCATTCCGGTCAGAAATACCGAGCTCGAGTCTACAACGAATTTTTCTAAAACTATTACTACTTGGAGATAAAAATGTCATCGAAAAATAAGTAACGAAAATGTTAGTCTCGTCAAATCCTAACAACGTCCACAAACTCCTTGTCTATAAAAGAAACAAAATTTTTCTATCTTTTTATTGGGGTGGTTTACTCCCCTTGTGGTTTTTGCTACAGTTTTTTTTTGGTCCTGTCTTCTCCTTCAATTCGATTTCTACAGGGATTTCCTCATCTGTCTTTGTTTCTTGCCCATAGACCATAGAGGTATCTATTATTCTTCTTACAAATTCTCATTATGTGTCTCGCCAAATTTAATCTTTTCTATACCTCACATTTTCTCCTCCCAGTTCTTCCTCTATTTCTTTATTTTTTTTTGCAATCTTCTTCTTCTTCTTTTTTATGTATGACCGTTGTTTCCACGGCGTACGCAATCTTAATAATTGTCAACAGCTTTTTGTTGCGACTAATGCGTCTTAGTACTTCGTCGTTGGTGATTCAGTCAGTCCAAGGTGTCTTCAAGATGCGTCTATAGAGCCGTGTCTCAAATTGTTTGATCGTTTGAGCTATCCAGGTGAAAATTTCTTTTTCTACAGAAGGACTGACCACAAATAACATTCCATGAATCCTATTCAGACGTCTAGGTTTAGATTTATGTTTGCAAACATTGACAAATACTTTTCGAACCATTTGATCTTGATTTTTTCATCTACAGTTTCAAATGCGTATTTCTGTGTCCTTATTCAATATACAGTACGATGTGATGTAATCAGAGAAACTGAAACTGCAGTTCTAGGACTTTAGGAAAGTAGGACTTATAAACTAGCGGGAAAAAAACGAAAAACAGGAAGTTGTTGAAGGAAATGATCGAGGATTTTAATGTAATTATAATATTGAAGATAGATTCGACGTTTATGTGTGGATTTCGATTCAAATTTGTTTTTTTTTGTCTTCCAATTACCTGGAACCGCGTATGTTAATATAATGGACCTGATAATGCCCCTTTTCTTACATTTGCATTGTGCAAATACGGCAAATTTATGCATTAAATTTGCTCTCTTCTATTCAGAAGTTCCCTCATTTTTCAACATTTTACACAAATATTCTTTCGTTTCCTAAAAATAATTCTTAACACTCAAAGTGATTTGCGAAATCTAAATTTGTATTTACATTAGTTACTTTTATTTTGAGGAAATCCATTTATTTTTATTAGCATTTTTAGACCGCGCAATCCGATTCAAACAGTGTCTAATTGAATCTGACACCGCTCAGACGTATAAAAAAGAAGAAGGATATTTCGAGGTTATAATAAGTATGTTGGATACAAATAATCAATTGTAATAAATAAAATGTTTTTTTGAGGTTAAGTTAGTTAAATTTGACATCAACGTCGTTCGTATGTCAAATATTGATATAAATTGAAAACCGATATGTCTAGATTGAGAAAAGAGAAGCGTTGCTTTTGCGATGCAATTAAACCGGGTCCTTTGAGTTATAAACGCAAAATTATGGAAAATTTGAGAAATGAGACACCCGCTACGGATAGTAATAACGATTGTAGTAGCATCCCAACGAGTTCGAGCGTTAGAGATAATTCTAAACCAACACACGAAGCTACCAAAGAAGAAAACATCAAACATCGAAGAATGAAGAGATTTAAAATGCAATCGGACGGTGTTATTACATCTATTAATTGCGGTACGTCTGAAGATAATGAGTTTTCTTATAAAAAAGACAATGTTAAGGATAAAACTAAGAATAGCGAAAGAGTTTTGTTAATTGAAGCACAAAATGTAGATATTCAGAATCATTATTATACAATTTCTTAAACTATTACGATTATTCGTATTTACTACCAACTCCGGGAGTTTCTTTTCCAGCCTTTTTCAAGGTAAGTTCATCCTCAAACTTACTCTTATTTACCGATACTTTCCATTTGTACCTAACCATAGTTATTAACCTCTAGTTTCTCACCCCTTTTCTTTCCAAATCAATCTTCACATCATCTAATATCTTTAGATCATTATTCTCGATCATCCAACTTTTATTTTCATTCTTTTCTTTCATTGTTTCTAACATAAATGTAACATAAACTTTTGACTTTAAACAGCCCCTCAAAAAAAATTCGCAGCAGTTAAATTTGGTGACTTATAACCTATTTCGAATTTTCCAAAACTTGAAAAAAACTCGTGGGGGTACATGATAGATTTTTGCTCAAAATTACATTATAACAGACTACAAAAATATTTTTCGTACGTATGTTTGGTACAATAAACTCTATTTGTAGAAAAATCTGCGGGACTTTGAGCCGTAAGGGATTTTGAATTATTATAAATGTAATAACGAGGGAAACTATTAGTTTTTGTATGCACAACTCCGCGCGCGATTTCCCAGGTAGCTATGTCAGAAATATACGTGAACACAAAACTGCATTTTCCAACTATCATATCGCTTGTCCAGTTCAAGACTGGTTTATTTCAAAAAAAGCGATTTCTCAGGAGAGCTGATTAAAGTTTATGCTTTTCTCTTCAATTGATATCCGATGATTGCATTATCCGAATTTTTTAAATTTTGCACGAATCATCACAATAAAAGTACCCCTCTATAGATTTACAGAGATTTTCGCCTCTCTCTATACTATTTTTTTTATGAGTAATTATGAGCAAAACTCCAAGATGATCCTATCTTGCACCGAAATATTTCAGGTTTTTATGGATAACTCCAGTTATTAATCATTCAAAAGCTGTTTATTTTTTATGAAACAAGTACAAAAATAAGAACAAAAGTGTAAAACATAATAAATATCTTCATGAATTCAAAAATCCTTGAGACTAGTGAGACATTTTTAGTGAAAAAAAGTCATGAGTCATCATTCTCAGTGGTAACTACGTCTTTCTTCAGACTAGGTAGGCACTCTTATCACAAATTGTAGACAAAAAAACATTTTCATTATTTTAAGATAATCACAGCTTATTACAAAATATGACTTTGTACAATAAATGCATGTAAAACTTTATATCTAGATACTACAAAAAGAGAAAAAAAATACTGTGCCAATTCGTTTCCTACTGAAGGAACTCAACAATACAATTACTTGGAAAAAAATGCATGTAAATACTTTTACAACTAGATACTTAAAAAAAGAGAGAAAAAAATACTGGGCTAATTCGTTTCCTATTGTAGGAAATCAACAATACAATTGCTTTGGAAAAAAATGAAAATAATAATAACAGTATAAAATAACAAAAATTGTAGGAAAACCAAGGAAGCGATTAGTTTGCACCTTTTATAAATTTTTGTAAAACTCTTTGTAACACAGAGGCATGACAGCTACACCATTGGTTTTTTCCTGGAAAAGAGAAAGTAATGCTTTTTTTTTATTAGTGATGCTCGACTTTCTTGTATAGGCCTTGGAGAGTGTTACAGTTGGAGTGAAACTGAAACTGCAAGAAGCAGATGAACTGCTTCGACGTTTCTTGTTTGCTATGTTGATAGATTTGAAATCTTGCTGAGAGAATGATGTTTTATATCGAAAAAATCCAGGCTCATCTTTGTGGGTCTCAATCACACAGATATCAGCGATTGGTACCTTAACACCGTCTTCATTGAACAAAGCGTCCTTTATTGTCAAGCCAGCTGTTTGCTGGAGGTGTCTTCTTTGCTTGTGAGATGATAGAAATATAATTTTCTGGGACGTAGATAGGTGAGGCTTTTCTATATTTCTTTATAGCCCGTTCTATAACAGAGTGAACATTGTCGCCCTCGTTTTGAGTGTGTCCAGTTACTAGGAATTTGTGCGCTATAGATCTGATATTTTTAAGCTCCCAAGTGGCAAACATGAACAGGGCAAAAATAAACCGGTTTTTTTGCTGACCTCCGCAGTTATCACTGTAAAAAATGACATTAACTGGGGTATTGACAGTTCTGTTTAGGTTTTCGAGGTATAACCAGATGCAACTGCCAATTTCGTTGGCAGTCTTCTTGGACTTTAGCTCATACATAGTGAAGTTATACACGTTTAATTTGGACACGTAATAAAAGGCTGATGATTCTCTTTGAGGGCAAGGCAGGGAAGCTTGTAGATCAAAAACGGTCACAATTTTATCTAATCCTTTATCTGTATGTTTTTCTAATCGAGCCATCTCCTTTTCTCTTAAATGTTCTTGGTAATTAGTATTTGATATTATTTGATATTATTTCATCCAAACATTCTATGCTAGATAAAACAAAAGCATAAACGATTACAGTTACATAGCAATTTTACATAGCTTATATTTTTTCATAAACATTTTCGCCAAAATTATTTTCTTGATCTTTGTTTAGATCAATTGTGGGAAATATTGTGTATTAACCAAATTTAGTAAGAATTAGAGCCAGATTCTTATTGATTTTTAATAATATTACGATGTATAAATAAATATTTTTGAAACGTACTATGCATCCAGATAATAAACAAATAAATTGTAAAATTTGACAACATTGAGGTTTACTGTAAGTTGGCTTCAATTATATTCAAACATGCCAGCTGGGTTCATCTTTTTTATTCATTCAAGATCAAAGTAAACCAAAGTTTCAATGAAAGGAACTTCGTAATTCATTATAATGATAGGAACGGAAATGGTATCTAGTTGGAAAAATTACTTATGTTTAAGTTTTTATACGTGAAGATTAGGTGAATATAGTTTAAGTTATGAAGTAAATTTTGACAAAAAAGGTATATTTTTTATTAAATATTGATTCTTATAGTAGGTATGTACAATTATTTTGCACATTTTGTACACCTTTGATTGATGTCAGAGGTTTGAACTTAATATACCTATACGTACTTGTGTATTTTAAAATGCTCACGTACACACCACAATGTTTTATTTTGATGAATATAATTTAAACAAGCTAAATGCTTTTAAGATGTTGGCAAGTATTTGATTATCTTTTTTAATAACAAGTATAGGCACTACACCAATACTGGAAGTAGTTTACAAATAATTTATTTTTAGTAAGTGAAGACTCACATAGTGAAGTAAAAAAGTAAATTGGTGAAATGAAAGTAATATTTGGTGGAAAATAGTAATATTTTAGCTGAATAAGTCAGTTATAGTAAATATATTAAGGTTAATAAAGTCGTTATTAATATTAAATTAATTAATTTCTATGGCCTTTTCTGTTCTGAATGGTAACCAACAAACTAATGTACCCAGAAGAGAAAATACTAAACATCCCAAATCCGTAAGTCACGAAATGATGTTTCCAATTCCGAATCGACTACTCTTCAAACCCAAGTAATCTCGCATCATTCAGAAGTACAAAGGAAGTGCCTTTTCAAGGACAAAAATTCGGGTGTGACGTATGGAAATCATATCAGTTATTATTTTCAAACCACGTAATTTTCCTTTAGGAACTTTGATCGGTAAAGTAGCGAAATTCCATATAGAAAAAAAAAAAATTATTCAAAACGGCTGTGCGTCGTTTCCACTCGAGATTCTTTTTCTATTACTTTTTACGTTCCGTCTCGAGTGGTAAGTGTACATGGTCATTAAGTCCCGCCGAGGGTCGAAATATGATGAAGTAATTGATACTATACTTAACAAAATGGAAAAATGACAATTGAAAAAATATTAATGATATATGAGGTTTCTAAATTAGTTCATAATTCAGAAATAAAATGCGACAGTTTCTGGTATCTAAATTCAAAGACAAAGGTCTTAAAGAACTTGTCGTAACGAACTTTAAGTTAAAATTATAAAATGCGATGGACATCCTTTATATTAGCATCTAATTGAAGTCTTTAGTGTTAATTTCTTCAAGAATTACCAGAATTTCACTTCTCAATAGAAATATTTTGATACAATTTATATCATATATAGATTTTTTTCGTATACGAAGTTTTATTGTCAATAACTTTGTCATTATCGTTTGTAATTTTATAATTGATTTTCAAAACTATACAATGACAACGACGTTTGTCTCCTTTTGAATATACGAATAGGTCCTGTTAATTGTATTTAGTGCACTAGCAGGGTACATGGATGTGCACATAGCTTCTCAACTCAGATACAGAATATTCAGGAAAAACGAGTCAACATTTGTCCATACTTTTTTTCTTTGCATCTACAACTTTTCTTGAAATAGGGTGTCCAGTAAAAATCGTCGTCTTGTGTTCTTAGTGTCTGTTTATGGAAAAAAACCTTGTTTGTCCCACCAAATCCTATATGTACCCAAAAAAGACTGTTCGTTTTTAGTATGGAACTAGAAAAATCTAGTCTTTCTGAACGCGTTAGACCTCTTACTACTGACTACTATCATCGATTAAATCAAATCTGGTTTCGTTCAAAAAAGGATAATTAGTTTAGATCTAAAATCTGGTGTTCGCATTCTATAGCCAAGCTTCTGAGAAGTATCCTGGGTATATTTGATAGTGTCGTACATCGGTTCCAGCAAGTTTAGGCGATTTGGATCATTATTTTTATAATACTATCCATTATTGGGTGTTTGCGTTGAAATTTTTTTATTATTTCGTCTGTATTAACAACTTTATATCGTGTAGGTAGGTCCGTTGTTTGATATTTTGCAACCGAGACATTTTTCTTTGAAAATAGATATTCTGAACACTTATTTTTATATATTCACCTGAAAATAGACGATATTTAAGTCGTCTTGTGTTCTTAGTGTCTGTTTATGGAGAACAATCTTGTTTGTTCCACCAAATGCTATATGTACCCAAAAAAAGACTATTCCTCTTTAGTATGGAAAGACGTTTTTTGGAAAAATCTAGTCTTTCTGAACGCGTTAGACCTCTTACTACTGACTACTATCATCGAATAAATCAAATCTGGTTTCGTCCAAAAAAGGATAATTAGTTTAGATCTAAAATCTGGTGTTCGCGTTCTATAGCCAAGCTTCTGAGAAGTATTCTGGGTATACTTGATGGTGTCCTACATCGGTTCCAGCAAGTTTAGGGGATTTGGATCATTATTTTTATAATACTATCCATTAATGGGTGTTTGCGTTGAATTTTTTTTATTATTTCGTCTGTATTAACAATTTTATATCGTGTAGGTAGGTCCGTTGTTTGATATTTTGCAACCGAGACATTTTTCTTTGAAAATAGATATTCTGGACACATATTTTTATATATTCACCTGAAAATAGACGATATTTAAGTCGTCTTGTGTTCTTAGTGTCTGTTAATGGAGAACAATCTTGTTTGTTCCACCAAATGCTATCTGTACCCAAAAAAAGACTATTCCTCTTTAGTATGGAAAGACGTTTTTTGGAAAAATCTAGTCTTTCTGAACGCGTTAGACCTCTTACTACTGACTACTATCATCGAATAAATCAAATCTGGTTTCGTCCAAAAAAGGATAATTAGTTTAGATCTAAAATCTGGTGTTCGCGTTCTATAGCCAAGCTTCTGAGAAGTATTCTGGGTATACTTGATGGTGTCCTACATCGGTTCCAGCAAGTTTAGGCGATTTGGATCATTATTTTTATAATACTATCCATTAATGGGTGTTTGCGTTGAATTTTTTTTATTATTTCGTCTGTATTAACAATTTTATATCGTGTAGGTAGGTCCGTTGTTTGATATTTTGCAACCGAGACATTTTTCTTTGAAAATAGATATTCTGGACACTTATTTTTATATATTCACCTGAAAATAGACGATATTTAAGTCGTCTTGTGTTCTTAGTGTCTGTTAATGGAGAACAATCTTGTTTGTTCCACCAAATGCTATCTGTACCCAAAAAAAGACTATTCCTCTTTAGTATGGAAAGACGTTTTTTGGAAAAATCTAGTCTTTCTGAACGCGTTAGACCTCTCCAAACTACTATCATCGAATAAAACAAATCTGGTTTCGTTCAAAAAAGGATAATTCGTTTAGAGCTATAATCCAGTGTCTGTGTTTTACAGGCAAGCTCCTGGGAAGTATCTTGGGAGTTAATGGTATCAATTAGGATAATGTTTAAGTCTTCTTGCTTTCCTCGTAAGGCGAGAAGACTTTTCCTCAATGGATAACCATTATCAATATTATTGAAGATTTTTCAAAAGCCAAACATTGATGAAATCTATGCTATAATATCTGATGTTTGAATTTACGAAAATAGACGTTCGGTGGTCCGAGTAGTTTTAAAATTTGAGTTGTTTTCATGTGATAAACAAAAAAACTAACAGCGACATTTGCTGCATATACATCAAATAAATTATGTCTGCTTTTACATCCGTCTGCTCTTCGAAATGATATCGACTAAAGCACACGCTATTAATTAAAATGGTGTCATGCCGAATTTGAGATTAAAAGACATTCGCTTAGTCTAATGACGTCCTCGACGCCGCCCGTCTCCGCCGCCGAAGAAGTCCCTAATTTTTTTTTTTTCGTTTTAACCTAGACATCCGACTGTTGATAGTGAGAACTCCAATGTCGAAACGGTTGATTGTGCAAACTTGATTATTATACGAGGTTTCTTACAAAAGTTCTCATAGATATTTGGAGAATCGGAGGTTAAAATTTAAACTCGTAGATTGAATTATTTTACAATTTTCTTATTTTATTGTGCGACCAGTAAAAACCACTTGGAAGCTTAATTCTGTAGAATAAACTAAGGTCTCGTAATATATCTCCATTCCGGTCAGAAATACCGAGCTCGAGTCTACAACTGCTTTTCTATATTTAACAACGACCGTCCGCCGTTTTTTATCCTTTTCCTTTTTGCCATCATTCTAGGTTATTATGTCCCATAAAACGTTAAACTCATTCGAAATAATAATCTCCATGTTTATTAGAGACGAATAGCACAACGGGTGGTAGAGAGAGCTGCATAATCTCGACGTATTTATATATATTCCCTTAAGGGCTCACGGAGGTATTATCTTTATATTTTTCCGTATTTTTTGCTTTGCCATAACTTTTCTACGTCGGAATAGATGAATTGGTAGTTTAACAATGTTTGTATGTGTTTTTTTTGGTTGTTTTTTACGATACAAGATGATCAATTAGATAACGTAAAATTTCTTTAACGAATTTTTCTAAAACTATTACTACTTGGAGATAAAAATGTCATCGAAAAATAAGTAACGAAAATGTTAGTCTCGTCAAATCCTAACAACGTCCACAAACTCCTTGTCTATAAAAGAAACAAAATTTTTCTATCTTTTTATTGGGGTGGTTTACTCCCCTTGAGGTTTTTGCTGCAGTTTTTTTTTGGTCCTGTCTTCTCCTTCAATTCGATTTCTACAGGTATTTCCTCATCTGTCTTTGTTTCTAGCTCATAGACCATAGAGGTATCTATTATTCTTCTTACAAATTCTCATTATGTGTCTCGCCAAATTTAATCTTTTCTATACCTCACATTTCCTCCTCCCAGTTCTTCCTCTATTTCTTTATTTTTTTGCAATCTTCTTCTTCTTCTTTTTTATGTATGACGGTTGTTTCCACGGCGTACGCAATCTTAATAATTGTCAACAGCTTTTTGTTGCGACTAATGCGTCTTAGTACTTCGTCGTTGGTGATTCAGTCAGTCCAAGGTGTCTTCAAGATGCGTCTATAGAGCCGTGTCTCAAATTGTTTGATCGTTTGAGCTATCCAGGTGAAAATTTCTTTTTCTACAGAAGGACTGACCACAAATAACATTCCATGAATCCTATTCAGACGTCTAGGTTTAGATTTATGTTTGCAAACATTGACAAATACTTTTCGAACCATTTGATCTTGATTTTTTCATCTACAGTTTCAAATGCGTATTTCTGTGTCCCTATTCAATATACAGTACGATGTGATGTAATCAGAGAAACTGAAACTGCAGTTCTAGGACTTTAGGAAAGTAGGACTTATAAACTAGCGGGAAAAAAACGAAAAACAGGAAGTTGTTGAAGGAAATGATCGAGGATTTTAATGTAATTATAATATTCAAGATAGATTCGACGTTTATGTGTGGATTTCGATTCAAATTTGTTTTTTTTTGTCTTCCAATTACCTGGAACCGCGTATGTTAATATAATGGACCTGATAATGCCCCTTTTCTTACATTTGCATTGTGCAAATACGGCAAATTTATGCATTAAATTTGCTCTCTTCTATTCAGAAGTTCCCTCATTTTTCAACATTTTACACAAATATTCTTTCGTTTCCTAAAAATAATTCTTAACACTCAAAGTGATTTGCGAAATCTAAATTTGTATTTACATAAGTTACTTTTATTTTGAGGAAATCCATTTATTTTTATTAGCATTTTTAGACCGCGCAATCCGATTCAAACAGTGTCTAATTGAATCTGACACCGCTCAGACGTATAAAAAAGAAGAAGGATATTTCGAGGTTATAATAAGTATGTTAGATACAAATAATCAATTGTAATAAATAAAATGTTTTTTTGAGGTTAAGTTAGTTAAATTTGACATCAACGTCGTTCGTAGGTCAAATATTGATATAAATTGAAAACCGATATGTCTAGATTGAGAAAAGAGAAGCGTTGCTTTTGCGATGCAATTAAACCGGGTCCTTTGAGTTATAAACGCAAAATTATGGAAAATTTGAGAAATGAGACACCCGCTACGGATAGTAATAACGATTGTAGTAGCATCCCAACGAGTTCGAGCGCTAGAGATAATTCTAAACCAACACACGAAGCTACCAAAGAAGAAAACATCAAACATCGAAGAATGAAGAGATTTAAAATGCAATCGGACGGTGTTATTACATCTATTAATTGCGGTACGTCTGAAGATAATGAGTTTTCTTATAAAAAAGACAATGTTAAGGATAAAACTAAGAATAGCGAAAGAGTTTTGTTAATTGAAGCACAAAATGTAGATATTCAGAATCATTATTATACAATTTCTTAAACTATTACGATTATTCGTATTTACTGCCAACTCCGGGAGTTTCTTTTCCAGCCTTTTTCAAGGTAAGTTCATTCTCAAACTTACTCTTATTTACCGATACTTTCCATTTGTACCTAACCATAGTTATTAACCTCTAGTTTCTCACCCCTTTTCTTTCCAAATCAATCTTCACATCATCTAATATCTTTAGATCATTATTCTCGATCATCCAACTTTTATTTTCATTCTTTTCTTTCATTGTTTCTAACATAAATGTAACATAAACTTTTGACTTTAAACAGCCCCTCAAAAAAAATTCGCAGCAGTTAAATTTGGTGACTTATAACCTATTTCGAATTTTCCAAAACTTGAAAAAAACTCGTGGGGGTACATGATAGATTTTTGCTCAAAATTACATTATAACAGACTACAAAAATATTTTTCGTACGTATGTTTGGTACAATAAACTCTATTTGTAGAAAAATCTGCGGGACTTTGAGCCGTAAGGGATTTTGAATTATTATAAATGTAATAACGAGGGAAACTATTAGTTTTTGTATGCACAACTCCGCGCGCGATTTCCCAGGTAGCTATGTCAGAAATATACGTGACCACAAAACTGCATTTTCCAACTATCATATCGCTTGTCCAGTTCAAGACTGGTTTATTTCAAAAAAAGCGATTTCTCAGGAGAGCTGATTAAAGTTTATGCTTTTCTCTTCAATAGATATCCGATGATTGCATTATCCGAATTTTTTAAATTTTGCACGAATCATCACAATAAAAGTACCCCTCTATAGATTTACAGAGGTTTTCCCCTCTCTCTATACTATTTTTTTTATGAGTAATTATGAGCAAAACTCCAAGATGATCCTATCTTGCACCGAAATATTTCAGGTTTTTATGGATAACTCCAGTTATTAATCATTCAAAAGCTGTTTATTTTTTATGAAACAAGTACAAAAATAAGAACAAAAGTGTAAAACATAATAAATATCTTCATGAATTCAAAAATCCTTGAGACTAGTGAGACATTTTTAGTGAAAAAAAGTCATGAGTCTTCATTCTCAGTGGTAACTACGTCTTTCTTCAGACTAGGTAGGCACTCTTATCACAAATTGTAGACAAAAAAACATTTTCATTATTTTAAGATAATCACAGCTTATTACAAAATATGACTTTGTACAATAAATGCATGTAAAACTTTATATCTAGATACTACAAAAAGAGAAAAAAAATACTGTGCCAATTCGTTTCCTACTGAAGGAACTCAACAATACAATTACTTGGAAAAAAATGCATGTAAATACTTTTACAACTAGATACTTAAAAAAAGAGAGAAAAAAATACTGGGCTAATTCGTTTCCTATTGTAGGAAATCAACAATACAATTGCTTTGGAAAAAAATGAAAATAATAATAACAGTATAAAATAACAAAAATTGTAGGAAAACCAAGGAAGCGATTAGTTAGCACCTTTTATAAATTTTTGTAAAACTCTTTGTAACACAGAGGCATGACAGCTACACCAGTGGTTTTTTTCTGGAAAAGAGAAAGTAATTCTTCTTTTTTTTTATTAGTGATGCTCGACTTTCTTGTATAGGCCTTGGAGAGTGTTACAGTTGGAGTAAAACTGAAACTGCAAGAAGCAGATGAACTGCTTCGACGTTTCTTGTTCTGGTTTGCTATGTTGATAGATTTGAAATCTTGCTGAGAGAATGATGTTTTATATCGAAAAAATCCAGGCTCATCTTTGTGGGTCTCAATCACACAGATATCAGCGATTGGTACCTTAACACCGTCTTCATTGAACAAAGCGTCCTTTATTGTCAAGTCAGCTGTCAGCTTTGCTGGAGGTGTCTTCTTTGCTTGTGAGATGATAGAAATATAATTTTCTGGGACGTAGATAGGTGAGGCTTTTCTATATTTCTTTATAGCCCGTTCTATAACAGAGTGAACATTGTCGCCCTCGTTTTGATTGTGTCCAGTTACTAGGAATTTGTGCGCTATAGATCTGATATTTTTAAGCTCCCAAGTGGCAAACATGAACAGGGCAAAAATAAACCGGTTTTTTTGCTGACCTCCGCAGTTATCACTGTAAAAAATGACATTAACTGGGGTATTGACAGTTCTGTTTAGGTTTTCGAGGTATAACCAGATGCAACTGCCAATTTCGTTGGCAGTCTTCTTGGACTTTAGCTCATACATAGTGAAGTTATACACGTTTAATTTGGACACGTAATAAAAGGCTGATGATTCTCTTTGAGGGCAAGGCAGGGAAGCTTGTAGATCAAAAACGGTCACAATTTTATCTAATCCTTTATCTGTATGTTTTTCTAATCGAGCCATCTCCTTTTCTCTTAAATGTTCTTGGTAATTAGTATTTGATATCATTTGATATTATTTCATCCAAACATTCTATGCTAGATAAAACAAAAGCATAAACGATTACAGTTACATAGCAATTTTACATAGCTTATATTTTTTCATAAACATTCTCGCCAAAATTATTTTCTTGATCTTTGTTTAGATCAATTGTGGGAAATATTGTGTATTAACCAAATTTAGTAAGAATTAGAGCCAGATTCTTATTGATTTTTAATAATATTACGATGTATAAATAAATATTTTTGAAACGTACTATGCATCCAGATAATAAACAAATAAATTGTAAAATTTGACAACATTGAGGTTTACTGTAAGTTGGCTTCAATTATATTCAAACATGCCAAATGGGGTCATCTTTTTTATTCATTCAAGATCAAAGTAAACCAAAGTTTCAATGAAAGGAACTTCGTAATTCATTATAATGATAGGAACGGAAATGGTATCTAGTTGGAAAAATTACTTATGTTTAAGTTTTTATACGTGAAGATTAGGTGAATATAGTTTAAGTTATGAAGTAAATTTTGACAAAAAAGGTATATTTTTTATTAAATATTGATTCTTATAGTAGGTATGTACAATTATTTTGCACATTTTGTACACCTTTGATTGATGTCAGAGGTTTGAACTTAATATACCTATACGTACTTGTGTATTTTAAAATGCTCACGTACACACCACAATGTTTTATTTTGATGAATATAATTTAAACAAGCTAAATGCTTTTAAGATGTTGGCAAGTATTTGATTATCTTTTTTAATAACAAGTATAGGCACTACACCAATACTGGAAGTAGTTTACAAATAATTTATTTTTAGTAAGTGAATACTCACATAGTGAAGTAAAAAAATAAATTGATGAAATAAAAGTAATATTTGGTGGAAAATAGTAATATTTTAGCTGAATAAGTCAGTTATAGTAAATATATTAAGGTTAATAAAGTCGTTATTAATATTAAATTAATTAATTTCTATGGCCTTTTCTGTTCTGAATGGTAACCAACAAACTAATGTACCCAGAAGAGAAAATACTAAACATCCCAAATCCGTAAGTCACGAAATGATGTTTCCAATTCCGAATCGACTACTCTTCAAACCCAAGTAATCTCGCATCATTCAGAAGTACAAAGGAAGTGCCTTTTCAAGGACGAAAATTCGGGTGTGACGTATGGAAATCATATCAGTTATTATTTTCAAACCACGTAATTTTCCTTTAGGAACTTTGATCGGTAAAGTAGCGAAATTCCATATAGAAAAAAAAAAAATTATTCAAAACGTCTGTGCGTCGTTTCCACTCGAGATTCTTTTTCTATTACTTTTTACGTTCCGTCTCGAGTGGTAAGTGTACATGGTCATTAAGTCTCGCCGAAGGTCGAAATATGATGAAGTAATTGATACTATACTTAACAAAATGGAAAAATGACAATTGAAAAAATATTAATGATATATGAGGTTTCTAAATTAGTTCATAATTCAGAAATAAAATGCGACAGTTTCTGGTATATAAATTCAAAGACAAAGGTCTTGAAGAACTTGTCGTAACGAACTTTGAGTTAAAATTATAAAATGCGATGGACATCCTTTATATTAGCATCTAATTGAAGTCTTTAGTGTTAATTTCTTCAAGTATTACCAGAATTTCACTTCTCAATCGAAATATTTTGATACAATTTATATCATATATAGATTTTTTTCGTATACGAAGTTTTATTGTCAATAACTTTGTCATTATCGTTTGTAATTTTATAATTGATTTTCAAAACTATACAATGACAACGACGTTTGTCTCCTTTTGAATATACGAATAGGTCCTGTTAATTGTATTTAGTGCACTAGCAGGGTACATGGATGTGCACATAGCTTCTCAACTCAGATACAGAATATTCAGGAAAAACGAGTCAACATTTGTCCACACTTTTTTTCTTTGCATCTACAACTTTTCTTGAAATAGGGTGTCCAGTAAAAATCGTCGTCTTGTGTTCTTAGTGTCTGTTTATGGAAAAAAACCTTGTTTGTCCCACCAAATCCTATATGTACCCAAAAAAGACTGTTCGTTTTTAGTATGGAACTAGAAAAATCTAGTCTTTCTGAACGCGTTAGACCTCTTACTACTGACTACTATCATCGATTAAATCAAATCTGGTTTCGTTCAAAAAAGGATAATTAGTTTAGATCTAAAATCTGGTGTTCGCATTCTATAGCCAAGCTTCTGAGAAGTATCCTGGGTATATTTGATAGTGTCCTACATCGGTTCCAGCAAGTTTAGGCGATTTGGATCATTATTTTTATAATACTATCCATTATTGGGTGTTTGCGTTGAAATTTTTTTATTATTTCGTCTGTATTAACAACTTTATATCGTGTAGGTAGGTCCGTTGTTTGATATTTTGCAACCGAGACATTTTTCTTTGAAAATAGATATTCTGGACACTTATTTTTATATATTCACCTGAAAATAGACGATATTTAAGTCGTCTTGTGTTCTTAGTGTCTGTTTATGGAGAACAATCTTGTTTGTTCCACCAAATGCTATATGTACCCAAAAAAAGACTATTCCTCTTTAGTATGGAAAGACGTTTTTTGGAAAAATCTAGTCTTTCTGAACGCGTTAGACCTCTTACTACTGACTACTATCATCGAATAAATCAAATCTGATTTCGTCCAAAAAAGGATAATTAGTTTAGATCTAAAATCTGGTGTTCGCGTTCTATAGCCAAGCTTCTGAGAAGTATTCTGGGTATACTTGATGGTGTCCTACATCGGTTCCAGCAAGTTTAGGCGATTTGGATCATTATTTTTATAATACTATCCATTAATGGGTGTTTGCGTTGAATTTTTTTTATTATTTCGTCTGTATTAACAATTTTATATCGTGTAGGTAGGTCCGTTGTTTGATATTTTGCAACCGAGACATTTTTCTTTGAAAATAGATATTCTGGACACTTATTTTTATATATTCACCTGAAAATAGACGATATTTAAGTCGTCTTGTGTTCTTAGTGTCTGTTAATGGAGAACAATCTTGTTTGTTCCACCAAATGCTATCTGTACCCAAAAAAAGACTATTCCTCTTTAGTATGGAAAGACGTTTTTTGGAAAAATCTAGTCTTTCTGAACGCGTTAGACCTCTCCAAACTACTATCATCGAATAAAACAAATCTGGTTTCGTTCAAAAAAGGATAATTCGTTTAGAGCTAAAATCCAGTGTCTGTGTTTTACAGGCAAGCTCCTGGGAAGTATCTTGGGAGTTAATGGTATCAATTAGGATAATGTTTAAGTCTTCTTGCTTTCCTCGTAAGGCGAGAAGACTTTTCCTCAATGGATAACCATTATCAATATTATTGAAGATTTTTCAAAAGCCAAACATTGATGAAATCTATGCTATAATATCTGATGTTTGAATTTACGAAAATAGACGTTCGGTGGTCCGAGTAGTTTTAAAATTTGAGTTGTTTTCATGTGATAAACAAAAAAACTAACAGCGACATTTGCTGCATATACATCAAATAAATTATGTCTGCTTTTACATCCGTCTGCTCTTCGAAATGATATCGACTAAAGCACACGCTATTAATTAAAATGGTGTCATGCCGAATTTGAGATTAAAAGACATTCGCTTAGTCTAATGACGTCCTCGACGCCGCCCGTCTCCGCCGCCGAAGAAGTCCCTAATTTTTTTTTTTCGTTTTAACCTAGACATCCGACTGTTGATAGTGAGAACTCCAATGTCGAAACGGTTGATTGTGCAAACTTGATTATTATACGAGGTTTCTTACAAAAGTTCTCATAGATATTTGGAGAATCGGAGGTTAAAAATTAAACTCGTAGATTGAATTATTTTACAATTTTCTTATTTTATTGTGCGACCAGTAAAAACCACTTGGAAGCTTAATTCTGTAGAATAAACTAAGGTCTCGTAATATATCTCCATTCCGGTCAGAAATACCGAGCTCGAGTCTACAACTGCTTTTCTATATTTAACAACGACCGTCTGCCGTTTTTTATCCTTTTCCTTTTTGCCATCATTCTAGGTTATTATGTCCCATAAAACGTTAAACTCATTCGAAATAATAATCTCCATGTTTATTAGAGACGAAAAGCACAACGGGTGGTAGAGAGAGCTGCATAATCTCGACGTATTTATATATATTCCCTTAAGGGCTCACGGAGGTATTATCTTTATATTTTTCCGTATTTTGTGCTTTGCCATAACTTTTCTACGTCGAAATAGATGAATTGGTAGTTTAACAATGTTTGTATGTGTTTTTTTTGGTTGTTTTTTACGATACAAGATGATCAATTAGATAACGTAAAATTTCTTTAACGAATTTTTCTAAAACTATTACTACTTGGAGATAAAAATGTCATCGAAAAATAAGTAACGAAAATGTTAGTCTCGTCAAATCCTAACAACGTCCACAAACTCCTTGTCTATAAAAGAAACAAAATTTTTCTATCTTTCTATTGGGGTGGTTTACTCCCCTTGAGGTTTTTGCTGCAGTTTTTTTTTGGTCCTGTCTTCTCCTTCAATTCGATTTCTACAGGTATTTCCTCATCTGTCTTTGTTTCTAGCTCATAGACCATAGAGGTATCTATTATTCTTCTTACAAATTCTCATTATGTGTCTCGCCAAATTTAATCTTTTCTATACCTCACATTTTCTCCTCCCAGTTCTTCCTCTATTTCTTTATTTTTTTGCAATCTTCTTCTTCTTCTTTTTTATGTATGACGGTTGTTTCCACGGCGTACGCAATCTTAATAATTGTCAACAGCTTTTTGTTGCGACTAATGCGTCTTAGTACTTCGTCGTTGGTGATTCAGTCAGTCCAAGGTGTCTTCAAGATGCGTCTATAGAGCCGTGTCTCAAATTGTTTGATCGTTTGAGCTATCCAGGTGAAAATTTCTTTTTCTACAGAAGGACTGACCACAAATAACATTCCATGAATCCTATTCAGACGTCTAGGTTTAGATTTATGTTTGCAAACATTGACAAATACTTTTCGAACCATTTGATCTTGATTTTTTCATCTACAGTTTCAAATGCGTATTTCTGTGTCCCTATTCAATATACAGTACGATGTGATGTAATCAGAGAAACTGAAACTGCAGTTCTAGGACTTTAGGAAAGTAGGACTTATAAACTAGCGGGAAAAAAACGAAAAACAGGAAGTTGTTGAAGGAAATGATCGAGGATTTTAATGTAATTATAATATTGAAGATAGATTCGACGTTTATGTGTGGATTTCGATTCAAATTTGTTTTTTTTTGTCTTCCAATTACCTGGAACCGCGTATGTTAATATAATGGACCTGATAATGCCCCTTTTCTTACATTTGCATTGTGCAAATACGGCAAATTTATGCATTAAATTTGCTCTCTTCTATTCAGAAGTTCCCTCATTTTTCAACATTTTACACAAATATTCTTTCGTTTCCTAAAAATAATTCTTAACACTCAAAGTGATTTGCGAAATCTAAATTTGTATTTACATTAGTTACTTTTATTTTGAGGAAATCCATTTATTTTTATTAGCATTTTTAGACCGCGCAATCCGATTCAAACAGTGTCTAATTGAATCTGACACCGCTCAGACGTATAAAAAAGAAGAAGGATATTTCGAGGTTATAATAAGTATGTTAGATACAAATAATCAATTGTAATAAATAAAATGTTTTTTTGAGGTTAAGTTAGTTAAATTTGACATCAACGTCGTTCATATGTCAAATATTGATATAAATTGAAAACCGATATGTCTAGATTGAGAAAAGAGAAGCGTTGCTTTTGCGATGCAATTAAACCGGGTCCTTTGAGTTATAAACGCAAAATTATGGAAAATTTGAGAAATGAGACACCCGCTACGGATAGTAATAACGATTGTAGTAGCATCCCAACGAGTTCGAGCGCTAGAGATAATTCTAAACCAACACACGAAGCTACCAAAGAAGAAAACATCAAACATCGAAGAATGAAGAGATTTAAAATGCAATCGGACGGTGTTATTACATCTATTAATTGCGGTACGTCTGAAGATAATGAGTTTTCTTATAAAAAAGACAATGTTAAGGATAAAACTAAGAATAGCGAAAGAGTTTTGTTAATTGAAGCACAAAATGTAGATATTCAGAATCATTATTATACAATTTCTTAAACTATTACGATTATTCGTATTTACTACCAATTCCGGGAGTTTCTTTTCCAGCCTTTTTCAAGGTAAGTTCATCCTCAAACTTACTCTTATTTACCGATACTTTCCATTTGTACCTAAACATAGTTATTAACCTCTAGTTTCTCACCTCTTTTCTTTCCAAATCAATCTTCACATCATCTAATATCTTTAGATCATTATTCTCGATCATCCAACTTTTATTTTCATTCTTTTCTTTCATTGTTTCTAACATAAATGTAACATAAACTTTTGACTTTAAACAGCCCCTCAAAAAAAAATTCGCAGCAGTTAAATTTGGTGACTTATAACCTATTTCGAATTTTCCAAAACTTGAAAAAAACTCGTGGGGGTACATGATAGATTTTTGCTCAAAATTACATTATAACAGACTAGGAAAATATTTTTCGTACGGATGTTTGGTACAATAAACTCTATTTGTAGAAAAATCTGCGGGACTTTGAGCCGTAAGGGATTTTAAATTATTATTAATGTAATAACGAGGGAAACTATTAGTTTTTGTATGCACAACTCCGCGCGCGATTTCCCAGGTAGCTGTGTCAGAAATATACGTGACCACAAAACTGCATTTTCCAACTATCATATCGCTTGTCCAGTTCAAGACTGGTTTATTTCAAAAAAAGCGATTTCTCAGGAGAGCTGATTAAAGTTTATGCTTTTCTCTTCAATTGATATCCGATGATTGCAATATCCGAATTTTTTAAATTTTGCACGAATCATCACAATAAAAGTACTCCTCTATAGATTTACAGAGGTTTTCCCCTCTCTCTATACTATTTTTTTTTATGAGTAATTATGAGCAAAACTCCAAGATGATCCTATCTTGCACCGAAATATTTCAGGTTTTTATGGATAACTCCAGTTATTAATCATTCAAAAGCTGTTTATTTTTTATGAAACAAGTACAAAAATAAGAACAAAAGTGTAAAACATAATAAATATCTTCATGAATTCAAAAATCCTTGAGACTAGTGAGACATTTTTAGTGAAAAAAAGTCATGAGTCTTCATTCTCAGTGGTAACTACGTCTTTCTTCAGACTAGGTAGGCACTCTTATCACAAATTGTAGACAAAAAAAACATTTTCATTATTTTAAGATAATCACAGCTTATTACAAAATATGACTTTGTACAATAAATGCATGTAAAACTTTATATCTAGATACTACAAAAAGAGAAAAAAAATACTGTGCCAATTCGTTTCCTACTGAAGGAACTCAACAATACAATTACTTGGAAAAAAATGCATGTAAATACTTTTTCAACTAGATACTTAAAAAAAGAGAGAAAAAAATACTGGGCTAATTCGTTTCCTGTTGTAGGAAATCAACAATACAATTGCTTTGGAAAAAAATGAAAATAATAATAACAGTATAAAATAACAAAAATTGTAGGAAAACCAAGGAAGCGATTAGTTTGCACCTTTTATAAATTTTTGTAAAACTCTTTGTAACACAGAAGCATGACAGCTACACCAGTGGTTTTTTTCTGGAAAAGAGAAAGTAATGCTTTTTTTTTATTAGTGATGCTCCACTTTCTTGTATAGGCCTTGGAGAGTGTTACAGTTGAAGTGAAACTGAAACTGCAAGAAGCAGATGAACTGCTTCGACGTTTCTTGTTCTGGTTTGCTATGTTGATAGATTTGAAATCTTGCTGAGAGAATGATGTTTTATATCGAAAAAATCCAAGCTCATCTTTGTGGGTCTCAATCACACAGATATCAGCGATTGGTACCTTAACACCGTCTTCATTGAACAAAGCGTCCTTTATTGTCAAGTCAGCTGTCAGCTTTGCTGGAGGTGTCTTCTTTGCTTGTGAAATGATAGAAATATAATTTTCTGGGACGTAGATAGGTGAGGCTTTTCTATATTTCTTTATAGCCCGTTCTATAACAGAGTGAACGTTGTCGCCCTCGTTTTGAGTGTGTCCAGTTACTAGGAATTTGTGCGCTATAGATCTGATATTTTTAAGCTCCCAAGTGGCAAACATGAACAGGGCAAAAATAAACAGGTTTTTTTGCTGACCTCCGCAGTTATCACTGTAAAAAATGACATTAACTGGGGTATTGACAGTTCTGTTTAGGTTTTCGAGGTATAACCAGATGCAACTGCCAATTTCGTTGGCAGTCTTCTTGGACTTTAGCTCATACATAGTGAAGTTATACACGTTTAATTTGGACACGTAATAAAAGGCTGATGATTCTCCTTGAGGGCAAGGCAGGGAAGTTTGTAGATCAAAAACGGACACAATTTTATCTAATCCTTTATCTGTATCCTTTTCTAATCGAGCCATCTACTTTTCTCTCAAATGCTCTTGGTAATTATCTTCGAGCTGTGCTTTCTCAGATTCAGAGGCGTTCAGGTAGCCAAAAACAAAAATTACACTGATCTTTTTTAGGGCGGTGGAAAGCAATGTTGAACTCGGTGTTGAATATGAAGACGTACATTGAATACTTAACGAATGGCTGGCTTGCCTCTTTCTGGACCTCGACATAATTACGATGCAGATCTGCAATAGACTTTCCTCCTTCAATGTACTCCTTTTTACTATTCGATCGGCAGTAGTGGCTTTCGAGCCGAGGTATGGAGTTGATGTGATTTTGTACACCTTCCTTCATCTCAGGTGGAAGAGTGGGTTGCTTATGGTGTTTTCCTCTTTGGTCTGATTCAAAAATACCACCAACGTTGGATTTTTCTTTTCTTATCGCAGTGTTGAGAGCTCGAGCACTGATATTGAGAGTGGCCAAGAAGAAGATCTTGCATACACGTATTTTTTTCTTATCAATAGTAAAATAAAATACTTTGTTAAGGGCTCTTGGTGTTTTATCTAATAGGCCGTAACGGTATCGGGGGTTGACTTCAGAAAGACAACTGTTTAAGAACGCTCTTTCCAAATGGATATTCGAGAGGTTCCAGTATTTAGTAAAAATTTCTATGCGCGTTTCCTCGCTTATGTTGGCTGCACAATGAAAGCGACATTTAGTTTCATTGCACGGTGGATGTACCTTCCTGGCTTCCCTCAACTTGACGAATTTTTCTTTGGAGCCATCAGGATTTTTCCGCACTCCCAATGATTCGTAACTTCTTCCAGATATCTCCATAATAGATCACTTACCAAGAACAATATTACTAAAAATTTCAGTGTTAAAGAGGGCTATCTCAGGTTGTCTCCAATAATCCAAATAAAGTTGGCTCTTCCTTGAAGAGGATAATCTAGAGGGAAATAAGTTAATTTACCATTCAAAATAGAGCCATTATCATAATAGTTCAGTTTTGTACTAAAGATTGATATGAAAAAGTTACTTACTGTCGGTTTATCACATAATAACCCACTATTGCACAATAGAACTCCACTCTCTCTATGTGTGGCAAGGATCAAAACTGAAATGATTCACTCTTGCACTGCCCCCCCTCCACAAATCAAAGATGGCCCACTTACATGCACTTCATCTAGGGGTGATCCACTAAGTTTTTTAAGAAACGGTCTTGCACAGAGTTAGTAGAGGCAATTTGAAGATAATTCATGCAAAAAACTGAAAATCGCTTTATTTTGAGTTAGACCAGTCTTGAACTGGACAAGCGATATGTTAATAATCATGTCGAAGCTGCGATCAAAGCACTGCTACTAAAAGATATAAAAACGGAACTTAAATTTTGCATATACCTCGTAGTATTCAAAGCCTCGTGATATTTCTGACAATTCCGGTATTAAGTTTAATCACAAATTCAATCGGATGAAGATTTAAATTAATTAAATTTTGAGTCTTAAACTGGTATTTGTTTAAACGTAATAGCACCCCAAAAGCCGTTGGGTTATAAAACGACGACGCGCAGTCATTACCATTTTTAAATTACCCAATCCAAAAAAAAAAGAATTAAATAATTGACGTTTCTTGAACAGAAACGATTTTTCAAATTTCAAAAATTAATTATTTAAACCTACGAACTTTTGATTCGAGGTTAACTCAATAATTAAATCACCCCGCGTTGTTCAAAACGTACCGTTTTGATACTGAATTCTAGCTTATGACGTTATTAATCTTTATTTTTGATAATGAGGACAGTTGAGCTTTTGTACTGTACAATTTATCTCGAAATAATGATTGAAATTGTACTTTTAATTAATTAGAGAGAATCCAAAGGAGCTGATATCAGATCTCATCCGAGTTTGTGTGTAGTTTTGCCCGTTTCTCCAAGGATATATTCAAAAGAGAATTCTCTCGTGTTTCAATACGAAATTGTTTGTAATGCAAATTCAGTTTTATTATAAAATTTCGTTTCTATTTACGTGTATTATAATCAATTTTAATCTCAAGACTTCCTCGAAGAGCTCCATAATAAAAGCATCTTATTGTTCCCCATATGGGATTTTACGATGTGTCCAGTATAGGCCCAGACTTGGACCAAGTGTCCTAAACTTGGTGGGACTGTGATTTAAACCCGGTTGGGATAACGTATAACTATCATTTATGTATCCCAATAAAGTTGGGATAAAGTATAACCATCATTTATGTATCCCAATAAAGTTGGGCTAAAGTAAAACTATCATTTGTGTATCCCCAGAAAGTTGAGCTAACGTATAACTATCATTTATGTATCCCCAGGAAGTTGGGCTAAAGTATTACTATTATTTATGTATCCCAATAAAGTTGGGCTAACATTTTCAATAAAGTTTTTTTTGAGAGTTATTCACTACGCATAACATATTGTGGTGTTTTATTCTAATATGATTGGAGGATTTCAGTGGGGGCTATGGGACACCCAAAACGTTTTACTTTCTTTGGTTGTTGTTGATTTATGTATGTCAAACGATTTGACCATACATTCCTCAATTTTTTTTCTTTGGTTCAACTTTTTTTATTCCTTTTTTATTTACTCAATGAGTCTTTCTCGCGCGTTTTCAGTTTGTGGTTTAACGAAATGGGTCATGTGGATATTTTTTCATTGTATTTTCAACTAAACACTGTCCCAGTTCTACCAGAAGATTACGTAGTTTAGGAGTTATTCCCGTCGCCACGGCCGTTTAAGGGGATCATCTTCATCGGAAAACCGTAAAATAGCCGCATTACAACGAAGTCCTGTATCACCTTCCAGACCATTTCCGTTTTATCGTAAGATATATGGAATATGCGTCAGAAAGTAACTTTTTTTTAACTCTTTCAATTTGGACTCGCAGAATATGTTACCAATAAAACGATTGTCGATGTGATTACGAAAATAAATATATTGTATGAAAGGAATATAAAACGACGATTGTTATAATGATAATCCACTGAAATGTTTACCTGCAGTTTTTGAAGACGACAACATAGTTATATAAATGCGAATCAATCAGTGTATTTGTGAATGTTGTCGATTTAACTGAGGAAGCTTTACAAAGTCTTCTTCAAGATCAAAAATCCATAGTGATTATACGAGGTCCAGATTCGAACAACTTTATTCAACAAAATCCCCACCTAGAGCAGTTTTTCCAAGACTTATTCGACAGGTAGAGTTTCACAGAACTTCAAGACAGTTTTATTTAGAACATGGTTCTGTTTTGTAGTTAAAACTTTCATTCATTCGACGTAGAGGTGGTTTTCCTTTGGTTTTGTAACAATTTTGATATATTCTTCTTTGAAACCAATTGGTGAGTCGATTGCTTATCACTTTTTGAAAAGAGAAATCACTAATTGAGTCGCTTTGCGTGACTGTTCAGTGGTTTACGTTCATTTTTCAAATATGACGAAGATACGAACGAAATTTTTAATAACATGATGACTGTTTTATCATTTTCGAGTGTCGTTTCAGATCTGAATGTTATATGCAAATCAATATTATACCCCGTATGGATATTGGGGATATTATTTCAATTTTCATATTTATGCATGCGAACTTTTTCTTTAACAAAACATTGAAGTATCTATTGAAAGAAAACCAAATAAATATCTACGTAGGGCAATAACTAACTGAATTAACAAATAGAGAATCGTGTAGATATGCCCAAATACAAATTACATATCGTTGATTATTCATACATAATAATAATTTCGCCTAAAGGATAGAGGAACATGTCCGCCGCAAAGCTGCGGTTCGTTTTAATACTTTCCAGCCCTGTGGGCTCCGGTAGTTGCTATGCATAGATAACGTCCCCCCATAGATATAACGAATAAACATGGACGTCGTTAAATAATTATTTACTAAATTTGTATAAACACATTCCATAATCGGAAATATTTCCGATTATCAATTTCGACACCTCATGGATTTTATAAATTTATAGGTAAAATAAATATTGTTCACGGTGGGTTCAAGAAGTAATTTTGAATTAAAGTTCAAGCGATCATTTGTTAGCGGTACCTACTCTCTGTATTTATCATCAGTTAATGAGATTCGTCTTTAGAAACTTTGAAAAAATTGACATTTGTATTAACGAACATTCTTTTTGAAAACCAAAAACATTTGAACAATTATGAACCAAAATTAGTATTTAGAATATTCCGTTTTTGGAAAACAAACCAAAATTTATAAACTCGACTAGGAGGTTCACCTTTTGTTTTCCATTTCCAACTTTTTTCCCTCCACGCTTTTATTTATTAAGGAGGATGAATTAATAAAAACGTATACAAAGTAAAGTTTTATAAACCGTTAGAACTTCATTTACATCCTGGAAAAAAAAGACATAAAATATCCCCCAAAATAAAATACGTTGCGAAAAATATTCCGAATAAAAAAATTCTCAACGAGGCCGTTTTAGAGAAATTTCAGTGTAGTGGGTGCTCCCACAAGTACCTAGCCTGACCTAAAGATGGAGGTAGTTATTTGAAAAATATTAAAAAGTACACAATCTATACAAAACTTTTATTTGAAAGGCGTTAGCCTAAATAATATGAAAGCTGAACTGAATTCTACGCAGGGCGAGATTGCTAGTTCGTTATAAACAGTAAAATATTGTGTAGCAAAGTTTATACGAGACCGTACGACCTTCGAAGACCAAATGTTTCAATATTGAAGACTCGATCGTGATGGTATTGATATTTTACTGTAGATTTTAGTTAGTAGATTGATTTACTTTAATTTTTAATTTAGTTAAAATCCGAAAGATAAATAAAAAGCCGACAGTTTTCTTTGCGGAGTAATGTTCCACAATTTCTACTAAACTGGTAAGACTAACGAACAATATAAATCAGTTTAACGTCGTGGCATTAATCTAAACGCCAGAAGGGATTAAATTTTGGACTAAATTGGTATACCTTTCAAACGGTTGGGATTTTTGAGTCCTTATTTCACACTTGACCGGAAGAAAGATGTGAATAATTGCTTAGGAAAAACTTTTTTCTTATATTTCAAGCCACATTTTCTGGAAATTCGAATTTCATTGCGTAATGTAACGCTTTGGCATATCTTGACAATCAAAACGATTACCACTTGAATAATCGATCATAATCGATTATTATTTAATCGTAACTAATCGATTTTTAGCCAATTACGTTTCTCAATTCGTAAAACTTAATATTAATTTAATTTAATTCAATACTCAAACTTTCTATTGGATATTGTTTGTTTTATTAGGGGTTCGTGATGTTTTTTTATGACTTCTTGAAATTTAAAATATCCGTTTTATACGGATTATTATACTGTTTATACGAAATGTAGAAGTTTATTTCGTGATAAAGAGTAATGCCTGGGGTTTATTCATAAAAAGTAGTGGCTATATAACCAAACAGACTGAATACATTGTTCACGCCGATATAGATTGACGCTCGTTTCGATAACCAAGTTATATCATCTTCAGAAACTGAAGATAAACTGTGTATTCTAAGTGCATTTAAGCCCTCGAAAGCTCCTGCATAGATATCTGATTTTTCGAAATCTTTGTCTGACTTTTGTATATGTTAATATTTAATTTCTTATTTTTTAGACCTTTTAATATGTTTATACTTCTAAATTTTCTTGATTTTTGGAGTCTTTTGTTTTAAAAAACGTCAAATTTTTATTTGTATTTCAAAAATTACGAAAAAAAAACGGAATAGGCCTAGAATCAAGAAGAAGAAGAAAATTCAATGAAATAATGTCGAAAAATAGACAAAAAGAATACTAAATATGTCATTGTTATTGAAAATTTAATAAAAGAAAGTCTAGAAACAAAAATATACAAAAACAAAAAAAAGTAACGTGTAAGTCTTACATTAAACGGAGTCAAAGAAAAATATTTAACAGTGTAATATTTATTTTAAAAAATGGTAGTTTCGTTGTTGTTGAGTTCCAACCTAAAATTTGCTTTGTACGTTTTTTTTGTTGACGTGAAATATTTTTTTATGGTGCATGCGCGCTTTTTTGCACTTATTTTTTACGACTCTTTTTCAATTAGAGTTTATTGGTTCGTGTTTATGTATCCATCTTTTTATAGCGAGAGGAATAAATATGCATTTTTTGCAAATTGATCATCGTAATTTTGAATAATTAAAAATGTAATAACAAAACTCGTTTACATTTTATCAACATAAGAAATCCAAAAATGATAATGTATAAATTAATATTGATATAGTTTCCGCGTCCTGATCAAACCCTGTATAACAGAGTTATTTGATAGATACTTGAGTTTCGTGATACGGCAACACTGATGTGAATATATGAAATCTGTCATTGTCATCATAAAGTTTGACATTTGTAATGGCGATCGTGTTGTTTACTACGATTTTCGACGTAGATTAAACTAATGTTGAAGAATTCGGTGATGAAACCCAATCTCGCGGACGTTGTTATGAACCCACGTTTCATCTATAACATAAAACGGTTTTATTTCTGTTAAACGCTCGATGGAAACATTTTCGCGTCGATGGTTTTGTTTCAATGTGCGCAAACGCGGCATCCATCTTGTACTCAACTTTCTAATGTCAAAATTTTCAGTTAAAACAAGATGTACATGTCGAGTATGTTTGCTATGAATAAACTGAACGATCCACGAGATTTCAGACAGTTTTATAGTCAATATCCTTCGCAAAATGAAATTTCGTTCATTTTTTCCCAAAAAGATAATCATTTTCTTCTCACTTCTCATTTTGAAAACATCGCTATACATGGTTTTGCCTAGCTAGTATCTAAAAGATTCAAGAATGAATGTTACAACGGGACGTAAAAGAGCTTTTTACGACCCCCGTTATTAAATAGAATCATATATTGCAGAATTCTACATTTAAAAATTACACCAAGAAAAATGTTGAAAAACTCATCAATTTAATCGAAAGATATATTCGAAAGACTATGGTAGAAACGGTCTAGATACGCAAAACGCATCTAAATAGAAAAAGAACAAATAATAGTCAAAACAAATAAAAATTTAAGCGATTTTTTATCAAATTGCAGCGTTTTGTTAGTTTAAGTTGAATGAAATTCATAATTTTATCATATCTCGTATACGAGTGAAAATTTTCTAAATCTGTTGATTGCATTTTAGATTTTAAACCATGCAAAACATTTAAAAAAGAATAATTTTTTTTCGTAATATCAACAATTAAAAAGTAAGAGTAGGTAATTTTTAATTTGTTACATATTTCTCAGTGTACTTTTATATAAAACATGGAAATTCGTAATAAAAGTTGCAGACGGTGGTAAAATAAAACTGTTAAAGTAACGACGATGTTCAGAAACTATAATTTTGTATAATGTTCAAAAAACAACAACTTATATATATTTAAATAAATTTATTCATACAATTTAACAAATTAAAGTTAGTTATTTGAAAAAATGATTGTTAATAATAACAGTATGAGCTCTAATAGTAACTATTCCAACATCATCTAAATTTTCGGAATCATTGTCTGGTTTTTCTTCACGATTAGAAGTATTGACAGCGTCTTCATCGAAAGCTACTTCTAGTTGAGGTATTATCGTATCTTCGTTATCGTTTTCAATAATAGTAACCAGTTTGACATCTTGTTTAGAACTAGAAAGTTCGCTTAACATAATAGATACCTTCAAATCTTCAAAGCTTCTTTCAACTGGACTCACGAATCTTGGTGGTACTCGAGGTAATTTCTCCAAAAATACAATGGGGAATGTACATTCCGTTTGCGTGGAAGTATCGCTGGTTCTTCTTCTCAATATATTCATGTTTATTATTATAATAAACGATTCAGTAATTATGACAGATGTCAAAACAGATCTGTCAATTTTGATATATAAACTGTCAATTATTGTTTTAGAACTAGATATTAGAATGTGGGTTTTTTACGTAAAAAATCAAACACAAATTTTGAGTATATGGAAAAAAATTTTGAAATAAAAGTTATAGATCTTTTAATTTTTTACAACTTTGTCATTTAACTTTTTTTTATTAGACTTCTTTAAGACTGCAAGAAATCGAGATAAACGGTTTTTCATCGAACTATTATTTTTTTTTGTTTAAAAAATTCTTCTTCTTTTGATGCTTACCCATTAATTGATGTTCGCGACCACATTTTTCATGGCTTCTCTATCTCTAGCGGTATGGATCAATGTCTGAATATCTTATATACTTGTCCACCTCCTCACGTTCCGCAACCATGACATCCTCTTCCGCCCCAATCCTCTCTTACCATCAATCTTGCCCTCGACTATCAGCTGGAGGAATTGATATTTATGGCCTCGCATTATATGGTCAAGATATGCAATCTTTCGTTTCTTCACGATGTTAAAGAGTTCACGGTCTTTATTGATACGCCTGAGAATATCCTCATTCCTCACTTTGGCAGTCCATGGTATCTTCAGGATTCTACGATATACCCACATTTCGAATGCCTCTAATTTGTTGATGTTTTTCACCTAAGTGTCCAACCCTCCATCCCGTAAAGAAGCACTGACCATGGACCATGGATGTACTTCGAGCTTGTTCAATTCGGCATTTTATTTCACCGACCGACCACCATTCTTCATATAGCCATGTTCCTAGATATTTAAATTTTTCTACCCGTTCTATAGGTTTTCCATTATATGTTACTCTAGATATTCTAAACGTATTCGCTTCCCTAGTGATAATCATCATCAGTTTTTTTGATGTTTAATCCCATGTTTTGGCTATGTCCGCCTACTATATTAATTAGTTGTTGTAGGTCATCTATATTATCTGTAATCAGTACTGTGTCATCGGCGTAACGTATATTGTTGACCCCGACTCCATTGACTTTGGTTCCAATGTCTCTAGCTTCAAGTGACTCTCGAAAGATGGCTTCAGAGTATATATTACACAGGAGCGGCGACAATATACAACCTTGACGTACTCCTCTGCGAATCCGAACTTGCTCAGTTAGACCATGATTTACTTTAACTTGCGCTTTTTGGTGCCAGGACAGATTTTCGATACAACGAATGTCTTTTTCGTCCAAATCCAATTTTTTAAGGAGCTGCATAAGTTTGTGATGTTGAAATTTATCGAAAGCTTTTTCGTAGTCTATGAAGCATAGACAAACATTTTTTCTTTGATCATAGCAGTTCTGTACAAGGACCTGTGTTGCGACTAAGGCCTCTCTTGTACCTAACCCCTGTCTAAATCCAAATTGCGAGTCGCTTATATTATTATCACATTTTCTATATAATCTCTGATGTATTATTCTTAGGAATATTTTTAGGGAGTGGCTCATAAGGCTAATTAGCCTATGATCTTCACACTTTCCTGCGTTCGATTTTTTTGGGATAGGATTAAAAACCGAAGATAGCCAGGTTCAGGGTAATAACCAGTATCATATATCTTGTTGAACAGCTTGTGAAGCACTACTCTAATGCCCCTTTCGTCCAGTAGTTTCAGTATTTCTGATGGTATTTCATCTGGACCAGCTGCTTTATAGTTTTTAGCGACTAGTACAGCCTTTTCTATCTCTTCTTTGGTAATAGAAGATCCAGTTAGACATTCTTCTGCATCGAGTTCTCTGGTCTGGTCTGGTCTATTGTCGTCAATAAGTTTTTCTACATAGTCTTCCAATATTCTGTATTTCTCATGATCTTCTATAACTATCTGGTTGTCCTGGTTGGTTATTATACCCAGACTTCGTTTTTTAAATATACCAGCGGCTTCCTTTAATAATTTATGGATGTTGAAATCATCGTGTCTTCGTTGCAGTTGTTCTATTTCGTTGCACTCGTTTTTAAGCCATTCTTTTTTTGTAACTCTAATTTTTTATCTTATGAATCTCTGTAAGTCTCTGTACTTATTTATGTCCTTTTTTAGTTTTCTACGCTCATCCATTAAGAGCAAAATTTCATCGGTCATCCATTTTTCTTTTTTATTTCTAGTTTTGAATCCTAGAACACTTTGTGAGGTATTTCTTAAAACACTTGCTATTTCTACCCATGATTTTGACGGGTAGTCCTCTTCGACCGTGAACTCTAACTTCTGTATCTGAGAGTTTAATCGGTTCGTTAATACAGATTTAATGGTTGGTCTATGCAGTTTATCTAGTGCTATTGTACGTCTTGGTGCTTCCTTTTTAGCCTTTGAAAGGGATATTTTTATGCCGGCAGATGTGGATATATCAGCTCCAGGATATGTGCATGCCGTTTTTACTGAAGAAGCAAATCTGGAGTTTATAAGGATGTAATCTATCTGGTTACGGGTAACGTTCTCTGGTTGGTCTCTTGGTGATTTCCAGGTATATAGGCGGCGAGGGTGATGTTGATACCATGTGTTGGTTTATGTCATATGTTCTTCTTGACAGAATTGCAATTTAGCTCTAAATTTTATTAAAGCCGTACGATCGGAGTAAGGGACGAAGTCTACGACATATTTTATCAGGTTTTTGGATATTATCATTCCTACCCCTTTTCTGTGATTTCTGTCCTGGTTTCCTGAATAATAGAAGACACCATTTTCGACGGGACATATTCCAGAGTCGGGCCACCAAGTTTCTGCAACTCCGAGAATATCTATCCTGAGTCGAGATTTGCCAATTTCCCAGCTTCGAAAAGGCTTTGGGTATTCCAAGTTCCAATTTTTAAAGTTGTACGTGAGTTTAGTCTTTCTTCTAAGACATTCAAGTCAGTCCCCCCCGGAGATCCGATCGGGGGACTATTTCAGACTCAGGAAAATTTTGCTCGAATGTATCCATGTGGTTGTCTTGGGAAAAATACACTAGGTGGTTTCCCGTTGCCTTCCTAGTTTTGCTTCAACCGCTCCTAACCTGGAGAACAGACGTTGTTTGCAGCCGCCCACTCTGGGTCAGACGCTGCGTGGGAATCTTCTTAGTTTCACCTTCATCACTTCGAGACCTTACCGGCATGGGTGGCCCTACCGAACTAAATTTAAACTGTCTATTTATCAAGGTCGTTCATGTAACAGCTGCGAGAATTAGTTCTTATTTTGCAAAACATTTTGGTAGTTTCAAATCTTCCGCCTGGCTGTGGGCGTGACTTGAGGAAGCATGTCACATTCGAATGCACATCGCTTTACTATAATTGTATATGCCTTTTACAAATTCTTGTTGAGTTCATGACTCACTCATGTTCGTGCCTTTTTGCTGTTACGTCTTCGATTAGTTGCCTTTAAGTGTTTATTATCTGTTTTACAAATGGATGATTTGATGGCAATGCCACCACTATCATCTCCTAAAAAAAGGGTGCAAAGGCATCTGTCATTAGAGGAGAAAATAATGATTACAAATGTCTTCAAGGCAAATCTGCTACAAAGCCCAAGCAAGACTAAATCTCAACACGTTGAATTTGTAGCTATGGCAACGGGTAAGTAATCAATGCAATTAGTCTACCGCATGTAAATTAATTCAGTAATAAAGGAGTAGTTTGAGTTACCGTGTTATTTTAAATATATAGATAAGCACATGGCTTAATATTACGTTATTATTTTAGGTTCAAGTAATGCATCAGTATATAGAGTCCTTAAAGAACAAAAGGAAAACATTTTGACGGAACCTAAAGAATATTCTAGACCAAAGCCCATATTGGATAATATAAATAACGAACAGAAGGCGGCGATTAGAAGAATCGTACATTCTGTTTTCTCAATCAACGAATTGTGAACTGTCCAAAAAATAATGATGGCTATTGAACGGCATGAAGACTTGCCGACCTTAAAGAAAACTTTTCTCGAATATTTTGTTCATTGCAGTTTCAAGGGCCGTTCTAGGAACTGTGTTTTGAAAGAAAAAAAAAACGAAATAATTAATTGGAGAAGAAGATTTCTAAGGGATATTAAAAAATTCGAGGAGGAAGGAAGAAAAATATATTATCTTGACGGGACTTGGGCGAATGCCGGTCACACAGTGAACAAAGTATGGACTGATACTACAGTCTTAAGTGCACGAGATGCATTTATCCGTGGCCTTTCAACGGGCTTAAAAAACCCGACGGGCAAAGGACAAAGATTAATAATCTTACATATTGGCTCCGAAAATGGTTTTGTAGAGAATGGTCTAGATATGTTTCAATCCAAGAAAACGGGTTACTATCGTGAGGAAATGAACTCAGATAGGTTCGAGGGTTGGTTTAAGGGAATTTTAAATAAACTTGAGGACGGATCAGTCATTGTAATGGACAATGTATCCTACCATTCCAGAAAATTAGACCAATGTCCCACAAGTTCCACAAGAAAAGCGGACATACAACTGTGGTTAAGGGAACGAAATATTAATTTTGAAAACAATATGGTGCGGGCAGAACTATTGGCATTGGTTAAAGAGAATCGGCCATTAGTCCAAAGATATGTCGTTGATGAGATGGCCAAAGAGAAAAATGATATTGTTTTACGTTTTCCACCTCACCATTGTGAATTCAACCCAATTGAACTCATATGGGCACAAATCAAGGGTGAGGTGGCAAGGAAAAACACAATATTTAAAATTAGTGATGTCCAAACTTTATTTACTAAAGCTTTAAATAATGTTACCCAAACCAATTGGAGTAAGGCAATCCAATATGTCCGCTTTTTTCGAAATAAAATGTGGGACATTGATAATTTAATGGAAAAACAAGTGGAACCTTTAATAATAAATTTAAGAGCTGATTCGTCCTCGTCGGAATCAGATTCCGATTTAGATTAAAATAAAAATTCATCCGCCCTTATATCCCTCTCAACCACCTTTTTTGAAAACAAAGAATTTATTCAGGAAAGGACCTTGTGTTGTTTATAAAGATTATTATTATTATTTATATCGTTTTGTACGAATTTACTTTATAACCTTTGATACGTATTTGAATAAAACATATAGCACGACATTTCTTTCTTAGATATTACTTTACAGTATTAGGTACCCTTACATTTTTATTTAATATACCATAAATTTGAAAAACTGTCTAGCTATTTAAGGTTAGGGAAAATAAAATTACGGTTAAAATAATAATTATATATATTAATAGATACTTTTAAAAAAATCAAGGCAACGTGTGAAATATGTAGGTATAACATTTAGTAGTTAACTATGTGAACGAAAATTTTAATGTATGAATGCTATGCAATTGATAAACAAAAGTATTATTTATATAATATGATATTAAAATAAAGTATTTAAAATTCAAATAGAAATGTTAGTTTGAAAAAAGCATTTAAAATTCAATTCAAATTTGCCACTAAATGCCTTTTAGTGTTGTGTATGGTGTGATTCAGGCTTACAATTTCTCTCTCGTGCACTATGCACGTGATTAGTCTCTGTAATGAGCGGCCATACTACAGATCGTGTCAAAACACACCACAAAAATGAACGATCCTTATATATTGAATCTGAATGTAAGAAAAAAGACTTGGACCAAATAATATCTCTCGTGTTTCATAAAAATTTGTTCAATTAGGAAAACTATCATCGGATTTTCCTCCTAAAAGCTTTACAGCCTTCATATTCTGTCATATTTATTATTTTAATCCGCGTTGAAAGTATTTATATAACGAAAATCCGGTAGGATGTCTTTTTCGTGTTTACGTTTTGTCATTTTGCAATGAATTTATGAATGTTTTTCCGTGATTTTTTAAAATAAAATTTTTACCACAATTCCGTTCTACTTTTTACACCCTAATATGACAAATATAAACCCCATCAGTTAGCTATTAAAGCAATGAACGTTATCAAATTTATGTTTTCAATATGAAGATTGATTATTTTTGTTTTCCTGTGTAAATGCGAAATTTACTTAATTCTACAACAACACGCACCATATTGCTTTCAAATTAAAATGGTTTATCATAAAAATCATGGTGTAATAGAGACAAGGTGTGTTCTCGCGCACGACCAATGAAAAAACCTTCTAAAACGCCACCTTATTGGAAATGCAGCCAATCACAAGACTGCGCGGATTTAGATGTTGGGATGCTATGATGACACAATTACATTCATTTATTGTTTGTTTGTTTTTTTTTCACGTCAATCAATGTTTGATTTAAGAAAATATAAAATTTTGTTTGAGCTAAATAATTTAAAATAATATAACTGTCTAGGTTATTATTTACAAAACAACAATATTATGATTGCATGGCAATATGGCGGTGTTTCGGAAGTGCGTAGAACAGGTCGAAAATTGTTATACATATAAAATATAGTTTTTCTATTTTCTTCTACTGATTTATAGACGGCGCTAGTCGAATTCACATAACGATATTCAAAGTAGATATAATGCAATATTCGACGAGTTATTAGCCAGGAAAGTAGTTGGTTTCTTTCTTGAAAAACGTCTGAATACATTTTAACGTTAAAGTGATACAAAATTACGAAGTTAATGATAAAAATTGACGAACCAAATAACTGTAATTGTCAAATTGTAGGAAAGATATTAAAACATTGTATAAAACGATGTACAAATTGTAAACATTCTTTTGTTGCTGTAGATTACCGGTACCCAGATCGTCCTGTGACTGTTTCAACTCCGGAAACAATCAATCAAATTGTACGTGCAGATCGTCGGATGAACATCCTTATGGTGTTATAAATAAAGAAACAAAAATCTGACTCCTGATCAAAAGCGCTGGCGTCAACGGGTCTTCTCATATTTCCTTGAAAGCTTAGAAAAACTATCTGCTTTGAAAGGGATCCGATTTGAGTCGATGGCAAATCAAAAAATAACAAAACTCCCAAAGGTACTTACTGAAGAAGACTTGGTAAATGAAAAAAAAACGTATGGAGAGGAGTGTGGCGAAGAGATAAAACACCCAAATTAGAACTGAAGACTTAGAGTTGCTGTGAAACGATTTCCGACTATTGCTGTTTTTTGATTTTCTTTTTTTACATCTACGAAACTAAAACTGAAATTGGTTAAAATATTTTTGTATTTGTCAATTTCTTCGGCAATAGATGTACTACAAACAATTGTAATATAAATTAATAGTGTACTGAATAATGACAAAAAATTCATAAATTCCGATGATTTTTATCTATTATAAAACGAATTCACCCCGTATATTATTATTCATCGGGTTTTAAATTTAAGTACGACTCATCAATTTGATGTTTGATGATGATCAATTCAAAAACGTTTTTGTGAGAACAAACATTATGAAACACAAAAATTTTATCTAGTCGTAGTTTAGAAATAAAAAAATTTCGTTAATAAGGGTGTTTCGCAGCTGCTATAATTCAATCTTATGGTTTAATTTTAAGTGGATTTTCTGACATCGTAATCAGCCGCTAATTTATATTGCAGAAAGTAAGTACGAAGTTTATGGGGTTGTGTTCTTCTTAATTAGCTAATTATGCATAACACAGTGTATATATTGTACACGCGGCAAACTTTCATTTACCGTCGAAATAAACACGCGGCTAATTAAAAGTTATTTCACTAGTTAAACTCGTCTACTCGATGGGGTATTAATTTTGATGAAAGTTTCCCGTTTTAGATTGTGTCGGATGTACGAATTCACGAATTTATTTCATAATTTTCATATTAAAACATTTCGTTTCAGTTATTTATTATAAAATAAGCCTACTAAAGCCTTAACGTCAAGCTTTGTTAACAAGACAAATTTACTGAAAAAATCATCATCTAGAATTTTTAATAAACTTTGGTCTTATATCTAGTCACTTATTTCATCAATTCCGTATTTCTAAAGCGCTCGTTGCCAAATTTCCGAATTCCAAAGTATCTGTTACCAAAATTTTGCACTTCTGAAGTACCAATTGCTAATAATCACATTTGTAAAGTGCTTGTTGCCACAATTCACAATCATTTACTTTACGTAAATATCTTTTGCCACAACGTACTGTTTTTAAAGTGTATAAAGCCACAATTTACGATTCTAAAATATCTGTTGTCCCAATTCACTATTTCTGAAGTGAGTGAGTCTTTTGTAATACTCTCATTATTCCGAATTTGTATCAGGAGTAAGTGAAATATTGCTGTTGAAAGACATGTATGTGACTGTATTAGCGTATATAGTGTTAGCTATTCTATACTTTTCTTGATTTTCTATTAAAGTTAAATCATCAGTATATGCTATTATTTGTTTTGATTCATTAACGGTACTTCCATTAAACAATAACTCTGAGGGTCATTAACCTTATCTTACTCTTCTTCAATTTCTTGTTTCTTAGACCTTTTGATATATTAATACATCTGAATGTTGTTGATTTTAGGCCTATTCTGTTTCAAAATTATAATTTATATCAATATAAATAAGCAGATTGTCAGTGTCAATATCATATTTTGATAGACTTAAAGAGAAGTCGAAACGTCAACATCTATCTTTCTTTGAAAAACTATCAAAAAAAAAACTAATTTTGTAACAGATGAGACCTAAAATCAAAAACATTTAAATGCATTTATATATATATATATATATATATATATATATATATATATATAAAGGCATTTTCTATCTATTCAGGTAATAAAAAAATATCCAGGTCTTTCTTTATTAGAATCTCGGTGAAGGACATGACCAATAAAAATTAATATTGGTCGCAAATTATTGCTAGAAACTAAATTCGGACCATTTCGACGAAATTCCAAGATGCATGATTTGCGGAATTTATCAATGCAAAGGTAAAAACAATGTAACGGATTATTGAGATAATTACTGAGCAGTTATTTTTCCTTTCATTCTCGCTCAACCATAATAGCTATGAAAGTTGAATTGGCACCCAAATTTTATGTACAACAGATGTTCTTCTTTATTTATCGAGAACAGATATTAATACATATTACCATAATGCAGGTGCTACAGCTGAATTTGTTCTAATTTTTAATGATTTATTTGATATTTCTAAATCTCGTAATAGATTGGCAAAATAAATATTTTAAAAACCACTTAGCTCAAGAACAAAATATATAATTGCATCAATTTATTATTTTTAAAACTACCTTAAAACATATAATTCAAAATATTTGTAGTAATGTGAAGAGCCATGATGGGGAGAATTATGCAGAAAAGAAGTAAGAATGCTTATCGTTTGAAACGTATATGAGCATGATTTCTCTCTGAATCATGAAGGTACAATCATACATAATTTCGAATAATGATCTTAAATCTGAATGGATATAATTATGGAGTAAACGGTTGATTGGATTGCATAATGACAAATTGAAAAGTGTCGAATAAGCATTAAGAAAACGAATGACAACATCAATAGTGACAATTCCAAATCAGATAATACTTCGAATGGCTAATGAAGATGATGATAGAAAACAAAAAGGGAAAAGTGATGGTTATTTCATAAAATACGTGAGAACAATTTGTGTGCTGCATTTACTACTACTACCATCACACTCGCTATTACACTGTATGACGACTGTTTCGATGTTCTGTAGTTTTTATGTGTTTTGTACAAAACAAAGATATTACCGCGTACAATTTATATAATAATAAAATATGGAATTTGATCCATTTGGTCGAAAGATACAAAAAACTACAGGAAGAGGTGATTCAACTGTTTTTGGTATTTGTAATAACTGCAAATCATCAATGGATTATTTCTTGAAGGAAATACTAGCTATAATTACTCAAACTGCTTAGAACAATTTTCAAATTCAGTGGTAAGTTTAATAATTACTCATCTTGTACTGGATATTGTGCACAATTTGAAATTTTTGTATCTCTTAGATAAAGCCCAACAAATTGGTATTGTGTGTTACATATCACACAATTTGATTTGAACTATACGACGATGTATTGATAACTTGGTAGCCTAGACTAGTTCCATGCATAAATAAAATATTGCGTTACCATAGCAACGAACAATAACTTATTAAATGTGTTAGTGTTAAGTTTTACGTCAAAAACTTAAACCAGAGTTATGCAATAAATTGAAAGAAAAAATATGTTCACCGAAATTGTGAAAATCGAAAAATTGGAGTATCGAGCCAAGTTCATCTACGATTTTTTTCTCGGGATTCTTGTCTTAATAAATACATCAAAAACAATTTGAGATAATTCCATAGAAACTCTATGTTTAGATAGATGTTTAAATGAGTGAATTTTGAAGTATATCTATTCTGTCGTAAGAGTTTTCATTCAGTGTCTTAGTTCTGTCTGAGAAACTTGGAATAACTTTACCTTCAACTCCAAGTAGAGTACATGGATATGCACATAGCTTCTCAATAAGCAATAATATTCTAAATCTATATATCCTTTAGGATAAGCAATAATATTCTCCCCTAATTGTGACGGGAAAAAATGTTGAGAATCTTTCATTTGTGCATCCAGGTTATGCGAAAAAATTGCTATTTTCAAGTTGTTTTATTGGAATTTATTGAAAAATAAATAAAATTGATTGACTTGGACATAAGAAAAATTATCGGCTTGAAAGTCAAAGAATAAATTTACATCATATTTATGAAATTTCTGTGCCAAATGGAATTGACGGAAAGGGACATAAAAATGATTGGCAATGCGGTCAACGTGTTAATCATGGAATTACTCATATTTATGACGCTTTAAGACAATATAATTGAATTTTTATTTGGAAATTTAAGGAAAAGGCATGAAAATGATAAAATTTGGTATAAAAAATGATTTGCATGAAAATAATGGAAAAATAGGATTTTGAAACAAACTTTATTTGAGAAAATTAACAAATTTTTATCAAAAATTTGAACGGAAATTTGGATTCCAACAGAAAATATTTTTAAAAATAGAAAACAAAATCGGGATAGTGAATCGAATAATAGAGGTAAAAAATTATTTAATTACAATAAATATATGTAAAAACTTATGGTATACATGTTGATTGGTTGATTGTACAATTAATCGACACTGAGGACATACAGACAGCTGCCGAAAATTTGTTGAATGAACATATCACAAAAGTAAAAGTCCTTGAAAAATACTATGAAGATAAGAAGAATATTCACATTGAGAAATCCAAGATATGTACTACTACTATTACCACACTTACTATTACACTGTCTGACGCCTGTTTCGATGTTCTTCGTTAGTCTCTATGTATTTTGTACAAAACAAAAATATATTACCGAGTATAATTGGATTTAAGATAGTCAATTGATTGATTTAGTAAACTCACTAAAGGCATTGAACAAAATATGTAATTTGATCCATTTGGACTATTTCTTGAAAGAAAATCTATCATTACTCATATTGAATTAGAACAACTTCCAAATTCAGTGGTAAGTTCAATAAGTACTCATCTTGTACTGGATACTGTGGAAAATTTAAATTTTGGTATCTCTTAAATAAATCCCAAAAAATCATGTGATTTTATATGAAGCCCCGTAGTGATGAAAAAGCTACTTTCGAGTAGATAAACTCAAATATTTGAGATTCCTAAAAACCTCTTCGCTTTTCTTAGGTGATGGGATGTTAAAAAATGTTTTTAAAAAATTTAAATTCTAAACATCTATCCCCACTTTCATGAATAAATTCAAGGCATTTTTTTTGTAAATTAGTTTTTCCTTGTCCTTGCAAAATGGAGTACCCAATAGATCCCTTGCTTCGGGTAATTCATCAGTGTTAATGTTTGTTTCCTGTTTTAATTTTTTTAGTGGAACCTCAATATCAGTGACATTATTAGAACATTTTTCTTATTGGTTATAAGAGAGTCTCACTCTTGGAAGCACTTAAAGTTTCAGATGAGTGTAATAATTCAATTTAGGAAAATTTAGATGAAACGGGTCTTTCAGACTGATGTAAAATACAGAATATGCAATAAATATGCATATTGATGAGTATGATTTACACAAGCTAAATGCTTTTAAAAGGTTGACAATATCTAATTCTAATGAATGAATCACGTCAAGAAATGCGGACTCCCTTATTTCTTCATTTTTCTTCCGATCGAGTAACGTATGTCCTGTTATTGATCTCAAAGGGACATGTGCGATATTCAGGATGTAGTAAGATGGGCAAGAAGCCATAGAAGAGAATGGTGAGACTATGTTGACAGAATGCCAAATGAACGGTTAGCAAAAATTGCAAAGGAAAAGAAACCAGACACATCTCGACCTCCTGGACGACAACCTATAAGGTGGTATGAAAGCTGGTCCTCAGCATCTCAACTACTCCTGGCAAACCCTTGATGAAAATACAGGACCTAGTCCTAATGAAAGAAGAAGAAGAAGAAGAAATAAATGAATCTGTTAATGTAAAACGGTCGATTAAATTTAGATTCTGGTCCACATTTCTTAGAAGTACATTTTGAGCTTTCTCCAAAGCAACCATGTCGTCTTAAATTCATGCAGTCACAAAAATCCATTTCTAATTTATTTTCATAAGATGTTGACGGCATTGCCGCGTCAAACGGGATCGATGTTCCTCGTGGAAGAATGTCGTTATTTTTCTTCAATTTGTACACTAATGTCTCTGGATGGCGACAGATTTGCGGAACCATATTGAAATGGGTTTTTTTCATTTATTTCAATCGGTGTCTTACACTGATTCGATGTCGGTAAAATTGCGGAATATGTTCTCTCTTCATGTATTCTAGTTTGTGAACCATTTTGACTAGATGTCAGTTTGTGGTTTAGTTGTAAGTGGATATAGATTTGGAGGGCTAACGTTTTCACTGGATCCATTGGATATTAGCGGGATTGCGGAATTATATCGAGACATCTTAACTAGACATAATTTTTTCCTTGGAGATTTATCGTTATTTTCCTCTAGCAGTATTAAATGGGATTGATGTTCCTCGTTGAAGGTTATCGTTATATTTCCCAATCTGCACAATAGTCTCTTCTCTATGGATGTTGTTAGACTGGCTTCGAATCGAAACGGTCTTTCCTCATTTATTTCAGTTGCTGTCTCATTTTTACTCGATTTACCAGAAGAAGTTTATATTTGTGGATCTCATTTCAAAGTAGACAATTTTCAATGGAGGAAAATCCTGAAAAAATATTTTTGTAAAAGAATGTGTGATTGATAAAAGAATTCGCTTATTTACAGAGAATATCGTTTTCGGGCAAAAAGTTATGTTAAATTTGGGGATATTAAAACAGGTACTTCTTGGCAGTGTTTAGACTCAACCTCTGAAAGGTATTTATTGTCCGTTGGGAAAATGTTGTTAATGCATACTTTTTGCTGATTTTGTATTTTACATCAGTCTGAAAGAGCCGCTTCATCCAAATTTTCAGAAATTTAATTATTTCACTCACCTGAAACTTTAAGTGCTTCTGAAAGTATGAATAACTCTTGTAACCAACAAGAAAAATGTTCTTGTTGGTTACAGCAACAGTTCAGCAGTTCTGATTTCGATACACTGATGAAGGTCAAGAAAAAATATGAGTATTCTGAAAAATAGAGTGACTCTTCAAAGAAAATCTATCTTCAAATTAAATTCAAAATCTGTGAAAAAATAGTTTTTACGGAAATTATTGATAAATTTGCCACTCACAAAGCCAGAAATATTATTTTATAATTAGGTAATTATAATGATTAGGTACCTAGTCTAGTTTGTTTTTTATTTTGATAAAGTATTTGGTTGATATTATATAAGCTGGCCAAAAAAATGGAGTTTTCAAATTTTATTTGCATTTTTTCTCATGAATCACTTCTTTACAACGATTGTGACGTAGAAATACGATAAAAATACATAAAAATACGTAACTATCTAATCTATTTTTTCCTAAAAACTGAAAAATGACAAAACTGCAGCATAACTATCAATTTGAAGGCATGTGACCTTGAACAGAAAAAGAATTTAACCATCGGCGCTTGATAATACAGTGAAGGTTGTAAATTTCATCAAGTCGCAGCCTAAGCATCCCGACTTTTTGCTATTCTGTGTGATAGAATGGGAAGTGAGCTCAAAGCATACCAGCTTCATTGTGAAGTAAGGTGGCTCTCAAGAGGTAAAGTGCTGTTAAGATTGTTCAAGCTTCTTGAGGAATTAATATTTTTCTTTTTCATATCCTTATTTCCTGTACCTTGTTGTCCTCGATACTATTTTACACTTCTCATTTTATTGTTTCTTGTTTTTTGTTTTCAACATCATTTTCCTCATCGTGGCTCTTCTTCACATTACTTTTATCTTGTTTTTGACTTATGGTTTCTTCATTATCTTTTAATATCGTAGTTATTTTTTTTATATTTTGTATTTCAATTTTATTCCAGAACCGATATCCATTCGAGTATCCTATCACCTGAAGTTTTTTATTTTTCTTGTCAAATTTTGAGGTTTTTTCTAAATGTTTAGCATAAGCATCTAAGCCAAATACACTTAGATTACTTAGTGTCCGTCATTTACCCTCAATCCACTTTTCCATAAAGTTATGGAAAGTATGCTGGAGTTAATCAAGAATAATACCTCATTTTTTCATATATTCTTTCATTCGTTTACTTGTAGATTCTCCATCATTTCCGCTCTTACTTATGAACTTTTGTATCAAATTTAGTTTCAATCATTTTTATGTATTCTATTATCCAGTCTGACAATTAACTTTTGTGTTCCAGTGAAAATATTATAACATTCTGAAGAAAGCATTCATCAAAATGTATATTTCCAATACCTTTTATGCTTATGTCACGTTTTGCAGATTTCATCATGCTTCTGGTCTTCTAGTTTTTTAAATGTGTACTCATCGCCTCTCATTGTGGTTATTATTATCGCTTATGAATACAGATATATTGTCATTTCTCTTATAGGTATAGCTGAAAAATTTTTAGTGACCTTACCTTTTAATTGTTCTGTATCTCCTTCATACAGCTTAGACAATTTTTCAAATATTTCCTTATCATTTACAAGTACAGCTCATAATATGTGTTGACAAATCCATATTTATAATATAATTATGATATTATCATAATCATGAATACTACTTGGTATGCGGTTTATAAGCAAGTCCATAATTCTATATGTTTTTAAAGTTATTCCACTTATTTTACGGTTTCCAGAAAAGAGTTTTTTGTTCTAATGAATTTTCGTTTTTAATTTCGTAATCCGAATTATTTATTTATGCATTGAAAAGTCTCGGATGCATAACTTGTTGTTTTTGGTATTATTAGAATAAAAATATCCTTTTTATGTTTATAACTTAATATAATGACAGATACGCAATAACCTAAGCTGTCTAATCACACTAGAAGTCAACTTCACAACGTACTGGTATGTTGCCGTTTTCCCTTTCAACACAAAAAATATTTCTAGGCACCGTTGTAAAATATTATTTTGGTTATATTACGATGTCTACATATACTGTAATATCATTGTATAAAGAATATTCTTAATACAATGGTAATACTATTATTACTCATAAAGGTAAGACTCCTATATGGACAGTTGGTATTACATATATATCTACATATTTTAATTTTATTTGTTTCAGATAGTTAAATCATCGTAACTATAGCGGTTTTATTTCGTGATGTGCAACGCGAAAATACGTTTTTTTCTTATTTTTCATTTCCGATACGTAAAGATATCATCAATTGATGATTTCGATTGGTTAACGAGATAAATATTTGAATGTGTTTGATTTCAAAAGTCAACAATTGTCAGAAATATTATTTCAAGTGAATGAAAATAAGACGGTAAATAAGTATTTTTTGTATATTAAAATTATATAAGTTTTAAAATGCCGTCGTCTTTGAGTAAAGAAACCAATTTGTATTACAAATATTTGGTAGTGACAAAGTTCAATAACTGGTTGAAGTTGGTTAAGGAGAAGAAAAAACAAACTTATCAAAACCAAAACTCAATGGTATCATTCCAAGCTCCAAAGGAGGAAAAATATGCTAACGTTAAAAATATTATAGTGACTCCTGCAGATAAGTTCGATTCGTCACCACCAATGAACTGTAGCGTTGCCATATGAACTTTTCGAAGGAGAGCTTTTAATCAATTGAAAGTGGAGAGTGGGAAATTTGTAAACTGATATACAGGTTTATTATTTTTTATATTGAGTTTGTAAATTTTGATGGCTATATACAGTGTGATTAATCGACTTTTTTCCGTAATCTATCTTGATAAAATACCTGAAACGACACAAGGTACTCGATAATGGAGTTAGTCAAACTGTGTATTGACGGATAACGATTATTTTCAGACGCAATACCACGTGGCATTTTTCGATTCCGACACAATGAATAGATCTTGGGTGAAGGCCGAAAATTTGAAACCGTTCTTGAAAAATATCGACGATAACCTTGTGCTGAACGAAAAATTCAATAAATTCAATCTCAGGATGGATGTAGCCGTTAAACAGGCTAAAAAAGCCGTCAAAATGAAGCTGCTCAACAGACTCAAAAAGTACAGCTTCATATATAGATATGCGAAATCTTCGAGAAAGACGAAGCGAAAAATTGTTAATTTTTTCAATAAAGTTTGTTAAAAAATCATCTTCATTAGCCATTCGAAGTATTATTTGATCTGGAATTGTTAGTATTGGTATTGTCATTCGTTTTCTCAATTCTCATTTAACTCTCCTCAATTTGCCACTATGCAATTCAATCAAACATTTATTGCACAATTGTATCCATTCCGGTTAAAGATCATTATTGGAGGTATCTTCGGCTCCATTTTCCAATTCTTCATACTTATACAATTCGAAATTATGTATGATTGTATCAATCAAATTCAGAAAGAAATCTGTTGAAAGTTATGGATAGGTAATCTTGATTATTAGGTTTTATATTTATAAATGAAATACACAGTGGTTAACATTCATATATTAAGTCTTTATTTAAAAGACTACGTTTTCGAGAACCGTCCTCACGCTTGAAAGAGTCGGTTTGTACTAACTAAAAACTAATAATAAAATATTTACAATGAGGTCTAAGCCTCTACTTAAGAATAGTAAAATTACAGATGTTTTACTAAAATATATGCATTACTCCGAAAAGTAAAAAAGAGTCCTTTGTGTGACCCATGTGTCCGGGGTCATAAAACAGAGGTAGGACTTACTTTTCCTTTCCTAAAATATCTTTCAACTAAATGTTAAGTTTCCTTAAACATAAAATCTAAGCATAATGTTAAAATACTAAAAAAAATAATTTGTTAAATAGGATTCAATTTTGCTCAGAGAAATTCAACAAAATCATTTTCATTTACGATTGAAACGATAAGCATTCTCACACCTTATTTCAACGTTTTAGCTAGTCACTATTATAATCTATAATTACTCAACCAACTCACATACAATCAGAACTTTTGAGGACATTACTCGTTTAGTTCGATTTGCACATATAATGTTGAATTTGTACAAAGTGATTAGATTGGTTAAATGGTAAGTGCCTTGAAAGTTCTTATTTAAAAACAAGTGATAAGACAAAATTCATTTATCAATAATTTATAATAATAAACATCTCAATGCAAAACTTATTTCCATTAGGCTAGTTGAGAATTTTTAAAAGAAATCCCTTAGAAGGTAAAACCGAAACGTAAGTACATTGCTGAATATTTGAAATATGGTTTTTGTAAGGGAAATGTGCCTATGATGGACCCCCGCCAATGATGGACCACTAGCTATATTTTCAAATTTACCGCGCATATTACACTACCACCATATTGGTTGGGTTGATTGATCCTTATAGTCAGTTGTTTACAAGCGCTCTTGCGAATCTAAACCATTTTTTTGAAAATAAATAAATAAATTGAAATTGGTATGTATTGATATAACAAAGTAGCATGGCATGATGTTAGATAACTTTTGTTTTACTCTTAGCTAGAATCTGATTTTGATACTACAGCTTGATAGAACTGTTGCATGTTGATTGGCGAGTAAAAATTGAGGTTATGGCGGAGAACAAAAAAAATTGAGATTTTTATCTGATTTATGCAATATGGCCTATGATGGACTACTTAACGGATCCCAATGATGGACCAGGGGTCCATCATTGGAACTGAAATAAACAAAATAAATATATTGTTTTAGTAGTTTTTCTTTTCCATTTATAGAGATGGCATCCAAAAAAAGACAACAGTGGGACGAGCATGATATGCGACAGGATATTGAGAACGTACAAGATCACAGTATGGGCTTTAAGTTGGCTGCAAAGACCTTCAATGTTCCCAAAACAACTTTGCGAAGGCGTTTGGCTAAACAGGACAGTTCCAAGGGTAATTTGGGAGGACGAACCGCAATTTTCTCTAAAGCCATCGAAGAGGAGATTGCAGGATATATTATTGATATGGAAACACGTTTTTTTGGTTTAACCTCTAAATATTTGCGGCGGATGGTATTCGAAGTAGCCGAAAAAAATAAAATAGAGCATCGTTTCAATCGTGAAACAAAAATAGCAGGTTGGAAATGGGTGAGGGGATTCCTGAAGCGCAATCCACGAATTTCTTTGCGTAGTCCAGAAAGTACATCATTAGCTAGAGCCCAGGCTTTTAACAAGCCTAATATTCAAGCCTATTTCAATGCACTATCTAACACTCTGGAGCAGTACAACTTTCCTCCCGAAAATATATTTAATATGGATGAGTCAGGTTTGACTACGGTCCAAAAGAAATGTCAAAAAATTTACGCTTCAAAAGGTCGGAAGCAAGTTGGTGCACTCAGCAGTGCAGAGCGTGGGCAGCACGTGACCGTAGTGTGCGCAATGAATGTCATGGGCACTTACATCCCTCCTGCTCTTATTTACCCTCGTCAAAGGATGAACGATGAGCTTATGAACGGTGCTCCCGTTGGTAGCATAGCTTTCGTACAAGAAAAAGGTTGGATGACCAGTGAAATTTTTTGTAGATGGCTAAAGCATTTCGTGAAGTATACGAAAGCATCTAATAACAATAAGGTTCTTTTGCTCCTAGATGGGCACAGTAGCCATAAGAGTCTCGAATCTCTTCAGTTTGCAAAAGAAAATGGGGTAATTGTGTTCTGCTTCCCGGCAGATTGTTCACATCACGTTCAACCATTGGACGTAGGATTCTTCCGTCCTCTTCATACGTATTTTGATCAAGAAATTCAATTATGGCTTCGTCAAAACCCGGGGAAGGCAGTGACTCAATTCAAAATAGCAGGTCTTCTCAATCAAGCTTATTTGAAGAGTGCTGTAACATCAAATGCAATAAATTCGTTCAAAAAGACTGGCATTCATCCTTTCAATCCTCATGTCTTCGAGGACTGGCAGTTTGCACCAGCTTTAGCAACGGATAAGCAGATTCCCGAGGCTCAAGGAGATATCATCGAGAACCAAATGGAATTAGAAATTCAAACCCCATCCACATCTGGTCTTAACATGTCTTCATCGTCAGTTCTCGACATTTCTGTAAAGGAAATTTGTCCTCCCCCGCAAACTGTAGCAATTGGTACTGATAAAAAAATGCAGAAGAAGGGGAAAAACTGGTCATTTGAATTCAACACCAGAAATTCATGAACTCGAAGAGAAGGTTATAGAAAAGGAAACAAAGATAAGAAAACAACAAGCCAGGATAGTAAAACGGAAACTTGTTATTGAAAATGACAGTTCTGATGAAGATGAATCCGCCTTAGAGAACTTTTTGGAAAAGGGACAAGATGACTCAGATGATGATGCTAGCTGTCTTTACTGCAATGAGTTATTCTCGCACTCACGTGCAAAAGAAAAGTGGATTCGTTGTCAAAAATGTAACTCGTGGTGCCATAATGAGTGCGCTGGTGTTTCCTTCCATTGCAAGTCTTTTATTTGTGAGCTCTGTACCTAAGTTGATGTTAGTTTGTTCTGTATTTTTTTTCTAATAAAACTTTAAAGACATTTTTTTTTTCATTTATTTTAAAGGGGTCCGACATGGGCAGATGTGTGCCAATGATGGACCCCTCGACTACTTTTTTAAAAATAGCTATGCTATTAAACTGGAAATTATTTGGCAGAAAAATCTTCCTATACTATAATAAACTTCGAGCTAAGTATATATTTTCATGTGAAAAAAATTAATAAGTCCAAAACTAAAAAAGTTGTAATGATATTTCCTTAAGGGGTCCATCATAGGCACATTTCCACTAGTTCTACAACAATAATTGACAGTTTATATATCAAAATTGACCGATCTGTTTTGACATCTGTCATAATTACTGAATCGTTTATTATAATAATGAACATGAATATATTGAGAAGAAGAACCAGCGATACTTCCACGCAAACGGAATGTACATTCCCCATTGTATTTTTGGAGAAATTACCTCGAGTACCACCAAGATTCGTGAGTTCAGTTGAAAGAAGCGTTGAAGATTTGAAGGTACCTATTATGTTAAGCGAACTTTCTAGTTCTAAACAAGATCTCAAACTGGGTACTATTATTGAAAACGATAACGAAGATACGATAATACCTCAACTAGAAGTAGCTTTCGATGAAGACGCTGTCAATACTTCTAATCGTGAAGAAAAACCAGACAATGATCCCGAAAATTTACATGATGTTGGAATAGTTACTATTAGAGCTCATACTGTTATTATTAACAATCATTTTTTCAAATAAATAACTTTAATTTGTTAAATTGTATGAATAAATTTATTTAAATATATATAAGTTGTTGTTTTTTGAACATTATACAAAATTATAGTTTCTGAACATCGTCGTTACTTTAACAGCTTCATTTTACCACCGTCTGCAACTTTTATTACGAATTTCCATGTTTTATATAAAAGTACACTGAGAAACATGTAACAAATTAAAAATTACCTACTCTAACTTTTTAATTGTTGATATTACGAAAAAAAAATATTCTTTTTAAAATGTTTTGCATGGCTTAAAATCTAAAATGCAATCAACAGATTTAGAGAATTTTCACTCGTATACCAGATATGATAAAATTATGAATTTCATTCAACTTAAACTAACAAAACGCTGCAATTTGATAAAAAATCGCTTAAATTTTTATTTGTTTTGACTATAATTTGTTCTTTTCCTATTTAGATGCGTTTTGAAACTTCCTTTTTTTCTTTTCTATGATGTTTTGTTTGTTTCTAGACCGTTTCTACCATAGTCTTTCGAATATATCTTTCGATTAAATTGATGAGTTTTTTAACATTTTTCTTGGTGTAGTTTTTAAACGTAGAATTCTGCAATATATGATTCTATTTAATATCGGGGGTCGTAAAAAGCACTTTTACGTCCCGTTGTAAAATTCATTCTTGAATCTTTTAGATACTAGCCAGGGAAAACGATGTATAGCGATGTTTTCAAAATGAGAAGTGAGAAGAAAACGATTATCTTTTCTGAAATCTCGTGGATCGTTCAGTTTATTCATAGCAAACATACTTGACATGTACATCGTGTTTTAACTGAAAATTTTGACATTAGAAAGTTGAGTACAACATGGATGCCGCGTTTGCGCACATTGAAACAAAACCATCGACGCGAAAATGTTTCCATCGAGCGTTTAACAGAAATAAAACCGTTTTATGTTATAGATGAAACGTGGGTTCATAACAACGTCCGCGAGATTGGGTTTCATCACCGAATTCTTCAACATTGGTTTAATCTACGTCGAAAATCGTAATAAACAACACGTTCGCCATTACAAATGTCAAACTTTATGATGACAATGACAGATTTCATATATGTATTCACATCAGTATTGCCGTATCACGAAACTCAAGTATCTATCAAATAACTCTGTTATACAGGGTTTGATCAGGACGCGGAAACTATATCAATATTAATTTATACATTATCATTTTTGGATTTCTTATGTTAAAAAAATGTAAATGAGTTTTGTTATTACATTTTTAATTATTCAAAATTACGATGATCAATTTGCAAAAAATGCATATTTATTCCACTCGCTATAAAAAGATGGATACTTAAACACGAACCAATAAACTCTAATTGAAAAAGGGTCGTAAAAAATAAGTGCAAAAAAGCGCGCATGAACCATGAACCAAAAATATTTCACGTCAACAAAAAAAAACGTACAAAGCAAATTGATGTGAATCGGGGCGTGACTATTTAACCGATAAACGTGTTTGGTTTTCTATATTTTTCTAAAAATTTGTTCTATCCATTATGAGCAATTATTTTTGATTTTTTTATCGTTTCCAACATATACAAGGTGATGAATTTTAGGTTGGAACTCAACAACAACGAAACTACCATTTTTTAAAATAAATATTACACTGTTAAATATTTTTCTTTGACTCCGTTTAATGTAAGACTTACACGTTACTTTTTTTTGTTTTTGTATATTTTTGTTTTTAGACGTTCTTTTATTAAATTTTCAATAACAATTACATATTTAGTATCCTTTTTGTCTATTTTTCGACATTATTTCATTGAATTTTCTTCTTCTTCTTCTTGATTCTAGGCCTATTCCGTTTTTTTTTTCGTAATTTTTGAAATACAAATAAAAATTTGACGTTTTTTAAAACAAAAGACTCCAAAAATCAAGAAAATTTAGAAGTATAAACATATTAAAAGGTCTAAAAAATAAGAAATTAAATATTAACATATACAAAAGTCAGACAAAGATTTCGAAAAATCAGATATCTATGCAGGAGCTTTCGAGGGCTTGAAGGCACTTAGAATACACAGTTTATCTTCAGTTTCTGAAGATGATATAACTTGGTTATCGAAACGAGCGTCAATCTATATCGGCGTGAACAATGTATTCAGTCTGTTTGGTTATATAGCCACTGCTTTTTATGAATAAACCCCAGGCAGTACTCTTTATCACGAAATAAACTTCTACATTTCGTATAAACAGTATAATAATCCGTATAAAACGGATATTTTAAATTTCAAGAAGTCATAAAAAAACATCACGAATCCCTAATAAAACAAACAATATCCAATAGAAAGTTTGAGTATTGAATTAAATTAAATTAATATTAAGTTTTACGAATTGAGAAACGTAATTGGCTAAAAATCGATTAGTTACGATTAAATAATAATCGATTATGATCGATTATTCAAGTGGTAATCGTTTTGATTGTCAAGATATGCCAAAGCGTTACATTACGCAATGAAATTCCAATTTCCAGAAAATGTGGCTTGAAATATAAGAAAAAAGTTTTTCCTAAGCAATTATTCACATCTTTCTTCCGGTCAAGTGTGAAATAAGGACTCAAAAATCCCAACCGTTTGAAAGGTATACCAATTTAGTCCAAAATTTAATCCCTTCTGGCGTTTAGATTAATGCCACGACGTTAAGCTGATTTATATTGTTCGTTAGTCTTACCAGTTTAGTAGAAATTGTGGAACATTACTCCGCAAAGAAAACTGTCGGCTTTTTATTTATCTTTCGGATTTTAACTAAATTAAAAATTAAAGTAAATCAATCTACTAACTAAAATCTACAGTAAAATATCAATACCATCACGATCGAGTCTTCAATATTGAAACATTTGGTCTTCGAAGGTCGTACGGTCTCGTATAAACTTTGCTACACAATATTTTACTGTTTATAACGAACTAGCAATCTCGCCCTGCGTAGAATTCAGTTCAGCTTTCATATTATTTAGGCTAACGCCTTTCAAATAAAAGTTTTGTATAGATTGTGTACTTTTTAATATTTTTCAAATAACTACCTCCATCTTTAGGTCAGGCTAGGTACTTGTGGGAGCACCCACTACACTGAAATTTCTCTAAAACGGCCTCGTTGAGAATTTTTTTATTCGGAATATTTTTCGCAACGTATTTTATTTTGGGGGATATTTTATGTCTTTTTTTTCCAGGATGTAAATGAAGCTCTAACGGTTTGTAAAACTTTACTTTGTATACGTTTTTATTAATTCATCCTCCTTAATAAATAAAAGCGTGGAGGGAAAAAAGTTGGAAATGGAAAACAAAAGGTGAACCTCCTAGTCGAGTTTATAAACTGTGTTACAGAGTAATTTTGTTGTAACTCATTAAATTAGATCGTTGAATACAATTATTGTTGATTAAATAGTCGAAATTATTCTATTTTGAAAATGGACGTTCACATGTATTGTTTGATATATAAAATAATCTCGGATCTTATTTTCCTTAGAGGTTATGTATCTCTCCCTAAGTCCACTTATTTCTGGTTCCTAGAAATTTTTCTTTTTACAAACTTTATTTAATCAATTCGTTGGTTTGTCTGTCTATCTAAATAAAACATCCACCAACATTTTTTTATGATAACAGAAAATTTATTTTTGGAAAAAACGGTTTCTATAAACAAATTTCGTTTGTTTTTTCGAATACGAATACGTTCTGGAAAACAAACGTCGGTTTATTTTTGAAGTTTCTGAATATGCTTTCTAATTGCAAAAGAAAGTCTCTTGTGATAATATTTTTTTGTTTTCGAAAAACAAAGTTTCTAAAGACGAATTTTGTTTTTTATCGAAATGGCAATTCCCGAAGGCAAATTTTGGTTTGCTTTTCCAAAAACAAAGTTTGTAAAGACTAATCTCATCTTATTTTTGGAGAAATGATATTTGTACAAACAAATTTTGGTTTCTAATTGAAACAGAAAGTGTCTTAAGACAAATATCTATTTTTTTTTGAAAAATAAAGTTTCTAAACACAACATTTGGTTTGTTTTTCCATAAACAGAAATTTCTAAATACGAATTTTGTTTTCTATCGAAATGGCAATACCCGAAGGCAAATTTTGGTTTGCTTTTCGAAAAACAGAATTTCTTAAGACGAATCTCATCTTATTTTTGGAAAAATGAGGTTTGTTTAAACAAATTTTGGTTTCTAATGAAACAGAAAGTCTCTTAAGACAAATGTCTATTTTTTTTAAATAAAGTTTCTAAATACAAATTTTGGTTTGTTTTTCCAAAAACGGAATATTCTAAATACTAATTTTGGTTCATAATTGTTCAAATGTTTTTGGTTTTCAAAAAGAATGTTCGTTAATACAAATGTCAGTTTTTTCTTAAAAAAATAAGTTTCTAAAGACGAATTGTGTTTTTTTTTGAAATGGCAACTCCCAAAGACAAATTATAGTTTGTTTTTTGGAAAACAAAGTTTCTAAAGACGAATCTCATTAACTGATGATAAATACAGAGAGTAGGTACCGCTAACAAATGATCGCTTGAACTTTAATTCAAAATTACTTCTTGAACCCACCGTGAACAATATTTATTTTACCTATAAATTTATAAAATCCATGAGGTGTCGAAATTGATAATCGGAAATATTTCCGATTATGGAATGTGTTTATACAAATTTAGTAAATAATTATTTAACGACGTCCATGTTTATTCGTTATATCTATGGGGGGACGTTATCTATGCATAGCAACTACCGGAGCCCACAGGGCTGGAAAGTACCCGACTAGAATTTATGAGGGGGCATGCCTTATATAGCGTGTGGGCCTCATGTGGCAAATGGGGGGCATGCCGATTGAGGGATTTCCCCGCAACTTCCTCATGAGCACCTCACGGAAAAAATTATAAATATTGAAGTGAGGTATGCCGTATGAGTTTCCCATAAGGATATTATAGGGTAAACCTAACACATATATGGTATTTTAAAGAGATGGGCAATCCCCTCGTCTACCCCATGAGGGCTCGATTTGACAAATATCAAATATACTATTTTTGGTAAAATTAAACTTGTCACAATTGTTACTTTACTACTACTACTACTACTACTAATTGTTAATAGTACAATTGTTCATGAATTGTAATAATTGTTAATCGTTGTCTTATCGGATTTACCTTACGAAATTGCAATATTTTAGAACGTATTGCATAAAGTATATCGTTTATGTACATCGTATTGCGCATGCTCAGGTACACATAGTGTACATAGTACATATAGACAAATATATATTTTCATAAGCAGTTACAAATTTACATTAATCTTTACCAGTGTAAATAATTTCAGTTTGATTATTGTTGAAAATTATTATTTATTGAAGTAAATATTGACATAACATCATGAATAATTATTTTAGACAACGCGAGCTTAGGCGTTTGAGAGCAGAAAGATTCAGGCGAATTCGACAAGAATTACTGTCAGCAAATTCCAACCAAGAAAATTTGATGCCTTCTGGCAATGAAGACGTTTTAGAAAACATTGAGAATCAATTACCAGATATTAATGAGTCATTCAACAATACAGCAAGTGATAATAGTTTGAATTCCAATCTAGAAGATCATAGTGCTTCCAATTCAAATGCTGAAGTGGAATTGGAATTAGTGCAAAATTATGAGCAAGAAGCAATAAGTGATGAAATATCAGCTGTGGTAGAAGAAGAGATGAATGAAGAAAGTCATGATAGAGATGATGTTAATCATGAAGAATTTGACGATTTGTTATTATTTCATGATGTTAGCTCAGACGATGAACTAGAAAACGAGACTCATGATGCAATAGATGAAGAAGTAGATGATACTGATCAATCGGTTTATGATGTAGAAGACATTCGCAAGTGGGCTTTAATGAATCCGCCTATACCTCATAGTCGTTTAGAATCATTATTAGCTATTTTAAGAAGAAGATCTTATCCTACTCTACCAAGATGTGCAAAAACTTTCTTGTATACTACGTCAGAAAATTATAATATTGAAGTTTTTGATAATATTGGCAAGTTTGTATACTTTGGCATAGAGAAAACTATAAGAATTCAATTAAACCCAAGTATTCATGAGCTAAATAACATAGAACTGATTTTCAATGTTGATGGTTTACCTTTGTTTAAGTCCAGTAAAAAACAGCTATGGCCAATACTCTGTAAAATCCATCATGATCCAAACATTTACAAACCATTTCCTGTTGCTGTATATTGTGGAGATCAGAAGCCACAAAGTGTTCAGAGATATTTAGATAAATTTATAGAAGAACTCAATAGTTTAATGCAAACAGGAATTATTATAGATAATCGCAAATTCATTGTATCTGTAAAAGCATTTATTTGTGATACTCCTGCTCGCTCTTTTTTAAAGTGCATCGTAGGTCATGGTGGATACTGGGCGTGTGAAAGATGCTTAATAAAAGGTCAACAATACATGAATAGAAGAATTTATCCAATATGTGGGGAATTAAGAACAAATGAGTCTTTCAGGAATCAATCTACTCCAGGTCATCATCAAGGTGTATCACCTCTACTTCGTATATACCCGGAAATTGATTTAGTCAAGCAATTTCCATTAGATTCCATGCATCTGCTTTTCCTTGGAATAATGAAAAAATTGTTGGGATGTTGGATAGACGGTGACGTCAGAGAACTTAAACTTAGTAGCAGGTTTAAGTCACTATTGACTGATATGTTATCGAAAATAAAAGTGCCTAATGAATTCCAGAGGGCTACGAGATCTTTAACAGAATTTCATAAATTCAAAGCCACCGAATTTCAATTTTTATTGCTATATGCAGGGCCAGTCATTTTTAAAAAAGTTTTAAAAGATGAAGTATTTAAACATTTCATGTTATTACATGTAGCATGCAGAATTCTATTTTCTAAACAGTTAGCTATGGTGCAATGGCCATCCGCAAAACATTTTCTAACATTATTTGTCACTATAGCACCAGCTATATATAAACCTGAATTTGTTATAGGAAATGTTCATAATCTTTATCATTTAGCCGATGATGTAGCATATTTTAATTGTCCTCTATATGAAATATCTTCGTATCCATTTGAAAATGCTCTAGGTAAAATGAAAAAACTTATTAGAAATGGCAATAATCCTCTTTCACAGTTGTGTCGGAGATTCAATGAAATTTTTTACGTTTGGAATGAACCAACAGGTATACCTCCGAATGTTGTTATAAAAAGACAACTGAAACCAGATTCATCAGGTCGAACTACCATAAAACAGCTTGAATTTAAAGGAGTGTTACTAACTACAAAAGAGCCAAATAACACCATATTACTGACAAATCAAAAAATTTTACAAATAAATGATATATACATTCCTCCACGTGGTGATATAAGTACTATTGAAATGTGTGGTAAAATCCTAAGAAAAAGAAAACCTCTTTTTACATATCCATGTAATGCTAAATTTCTACAAATGTTTAATGTCTCTGCAAATAATGAGAATATTGTGACGTGTAAAATTATAGATGTGGATAAAAAAATGGTTTGTCTAAATTTAAGTGATGAACATAAAGAAAAAATATATGTGATACCACTACTTCATATGTAAAAGTGAAAAATAAGAATGTTTTATATGGTACAATCTGCCGTTTGTATTGACGGCTTTAAACTTTAAGTCTCATAATCTTATACAAACATCTATTCTACGAAGAGTATTGTTTATGTTTATATTTTCAAGTGGATGGTAATCAGTATAGAAATCTTTTCTACGCGTCAACAGTAAGAATCAGTTTAATTTCTGAATCGTGTTCAGTCGTTCGTGTATACTCTTAACCATATAATTATTGTAGGTTAATAAATAGTGATATAATTAAAATAGTTGATATATTCTCGAAAAATAATCACCATGAGTACTGATAATAGTACATCAAATGATGATGTATCAGAAGTGGTTGCAGATTATAAGTATAGACTAGTTGTTTTTGTTGGTAAGAAAAAAAAAAAAGATATTGACATAGTGCCATCGTCTTGGATTTTTTATGATGAAAAAACAGACACAATCAAGTGCAAATTTATGCCTCCACCATACGATGTAAAGCGATCGGATACGTTATCAAAAATGGTACAGAATTGTGAACAACCGATAAATGATTGGCCAGTTTATTCAGTAGACATCCGAGGAAGAGCTCGTAAGTTGTGAAATTATTCGATTGATTAATTTCATCTCGAATTTATATACTCTGAGAAAATAAGATAAATAGAACAAAGGTATGTTTCTTGTGTTGGATTCATTTTTCTAACAACCTCAATTAAAAAAATATTTCTAGCTTAAAAAAACTTTTAATGTCAATGTCTAACATGATATTATGATTACTATATTATTTTTAGTGATAAAAAATAGTTTTCAATACTGTAATTATTATTTAAATGAAAAAAAACTTTTTCGCAACAATTACAAAAAAACTCCTTTGTTCTAAAATTCTATTTTTTTCAGTTATCATTTTTTATTGATTTTTTTTATTAAGTACATTATTCTAATATTCAGGAACGTTTGAAGAAGCTAATGAATTGGCTATCCAATTGGAATATAAGCCATTTGCTTATTCTACACAAAATGAAGAGACAGCTAAAGTAAAGGCTGCTAATGATGTGCATTTTTTTAAAAATAGAAAAACATTCAGAGATGAATCTTTGAAGATGTTAAATGAAATCAACATCGATTTAGGTGAAAAAACACGTGTGAATAGAGGTAATTTATGATGAAAATATAGATTTTGTTACTTGGAAAACATATATTTGTAAGTACGAAAAGGTGATGATATATTTTAAATTTTTAGCTCAGCCATCATCGCAAAAGTTACCAACAGAAGAAGATAAACAAGATAGATATTATTCTTCCACAGACTCAGACGAAGAACATTGTTACGATGCATCTAGATCAAAAAAAAAGAAAATCATTACCAGAAAAAATATCAAAAGATCTCGCATATCTTCGTCCAGTACATCTGATTCGAATTTAAAAATTGATGAAAATAATCCACAAACACCTAATGTAATGGAAAAGCTAGATAAGAATTGTCAACCAGTATTATTATGCTCGTCAACAAACCAACATTCAATTGAAAAAATCGAAGGTGACCAATTTGGTAGGTATTGAAAGATGAATAGAAACCGCATTATTAATTATAATTATCAACATTTGGGAAACGAAGTATATTCTTTTCTTATGTTACAGAAAAGTTATATCGTATGATTGATGCCCGCTTTAAGACTTTTTCAAATGAAATATCGGAGAAATTCACTAAACTCAATAGTCAATATAATTCATTATCTTTACAAATTGGACAGTTAAGTGGAAAAATTATTGAGATTCAGCATCAATTAACAAAGAATAATATCAATAACACAGATATTGAAGTCGATAGTGATGATGAAAATGCTGAAATAAAACTTCCATGTAAAACAAAAATAGATTTTGATCAGTTCGATGAAAAACTTGAAAAAGATAAGAATTTTCAAAAAAAATTCGTAAGTATTCATGTTTAAAAAAAGTTTTTATTATAATATTAACGATTTGAATACTTACCGAATATTGAATTATACGTTTAGGTTCGGAAATTACTTCAAAAAGTCAATAGACGCTTACCCATAACTAGGAATTTTGGCGAATTATTAAGATATTGTATATCTCGCGATGTAGGTCTCATGTTCGCTCCAGTTAAGACTTCAAAAAAAAAATCACATGTATTCAAGGATACATGTCTTTTTAAAGTTATAAAAGGTTAGTGAAATTAATGTTCAAGTTTCACAAAATGAATACAAATAATTAATAAATATTGTATTTAATATTTATAATTGTCCTAAATTAATGTTTTCTTTTTAGCGACGCTCAGAAAAGTTTTTTCGAAACCAGGCGAAGATGTCCCAGACCAAAATATTCTTGATGCTATGGCTTCAGCTCTACATAATTGTAAAGACTGGGACGGTGGACGAACTGCTCGTTCCAAGAAACCTGCTGAAGCTAATAGTGAAATAGACAATGAGCATTTAGACTAGTATTTCAGATTAGTATTCTTAATTGCGTAACTTTTTTATATAAAGTAAAATATACATTATGTAGTTTATCCCGTGCATTATATTGTATTCTGAAAGTTTGATTTAAAAAATAGTTCTTTATTACTTATTGTATTTTAAGATTGTAATGACTATGAATGTATTGTTTGTAATTGATATATCTATATATATTTTAAAATACATTATTTTTAATGTTGCCAATGAAATTCGGTTAATTTCCCTGAAAATTTTCAAATAGGGTAACAGTTAATTTTCCTTATGAGGTCCACATGCGGTATACATAATGATGCACGAATGAGGCAAGGCGTTATATACCCTTTGTGCGCCCTATGAGGCAGCATCATGAGGTCCCCACGAGGCAGTGTGGCTAGCCTCGTGAGGGCCCTAGCTGAACCCCTCCCAAAATTCTAGTCGGGTATTAAAACGAACCGCAGCTTTGCGGCGGACATGTTCCTCTATCCTTTAGGCGAAATTATTATTATGTATGAATAATCAACGATATGTAATTTGTATTTGGGCATATCTACACGATTCTCTATTTGTTAATTCAGTTAGTTATTGCCCTACGTAGATATTTATTTGGTTTTCTTTCAATAGATACTTCAATGTTTTGTTAAAGAAAAAGTTCGCATGCATAAATATGAAAATTGAAATAATATCCCCAATATCCATACGGGGTATAATATTGATTTGCATATAACATTCAGATCTGAAACGACACTCGAAAATGATAAAACAGTCATCATGTTATTAAAAATTTCGTTCGTATCTTCGTCATATTTGAAAAATGAACGTAAACCACTGAACAGTCACGCAAAGCGACTCAATTAGTGATTTCTCTTTTCAAAAAGTGATAAGCAATCGACTCACCAATTGGTTTCAAAGAAGAATATATCAAAATTGTTACAAAACCAAAGGAAAACCACCTCTACGTCGAATGAATGAAAGTTTTAACTACAAAACAGAACCATGTTCTAAATAAAACTGTCTTGAAGTTCTGTGAAACTCTACCTGTCGAATAAGTCTTGGAAAAACTGCTCTAGGTGGGGATTTTGTTGAATAAAGTTGTTCGAATCTGGACCTCGTATAATCACTATGGATTTTTGATCTTGAAGAAGACTTTGTAAAGCTTCCTCAGTTAAATCGACAACATTCACAAATACACTGATTGATTCGCATTTATATAACTATGTTGTCGTCTTCAAAAACTGCAGGTAAACATTTCAGTGGATTATCATTATAACAATCGTCGTTTTATATTCCTTTCATACAATATATTTATTTTCGTAATCACATCGACAATCGTTTTATTGGTAACATATTCTGCGAGTCCAAATTGAAAGAGTTAAAAAAAAGTTACTTTCTGACGCATATTCCATATATCTTACGATAAAACGGAAATGGTCTGGAAGGTGATACAGGACTTCGTTGTAATGCGGCTATTTTACGGTTTTCCGATGAAGATGATCCCCTTAAACGGCCGTGGCGACGGGAATAACTCCTAAACTACGTAATCTTCTGGTAGAACTGGGACAGTGTTTAGTTGAAAATACAATGAAAAAATATCCACATGACCCATTTCGTTAAACCACAAACTGAAAACGCGCGAGAAAGACTCATTGAGTAAATAAAAAAGAAATAAAAAAAGTTGAACCAAAGAAAAAAAATTGAGGAATGTATGGTCAAATCGTTTGACATACATAAATCAACAACAACCAAAGAAAGTAAAACGTTTTGGGTGTCCCATAGCCCCCACTGAAATCCTCCAATCATATTAGAATAAAACACCACAATATGTTATGCGTAGTGAATAACTCTCAAAAAAAACTTTATTGAAAATGTTAGCCCAACTTTATTGGGATACATAAATAATAGTAATACTTTAGCCCAACTTCCTGGGGATACATAAATGATAGTTATACGTTAGCTCAACTTTCTGGGGATACACAAATGATAGTTTTACTTTAGCCCAACTTTATTGGGATACATAAATGATGGTTATACTTTATCCCAACTTTATTGGGATACATAAATGATAGTTATACGTTATCCCAACCGGGTTTAAATCACAGTCCCACCAAGTTTAGGACACTTGGTCCAAGTCTGGGCCTATACTGGACACATCGTAAAATCCCATATGGGGAACAATAAGATGCTTTTATTATGGAGCTCTTCGAGGAAGTCTTGAGATTAAAATTGATTATAATACACGTAAATAGAAACGAAATTTTATAATAAAACTGAATTTGCATTACAAACAATTTCGTATTGAAACACGAGAGAATTCTCTTTTGAATATATCCTTGGAGAAACGGGCAAAACTACACACAAACTCGGATGAGATCTGATATCAGCTCCTTTGGATTCTCTCCAATTAATTAAAAGTACAATTTCAATCATTATTTCGAGATAAATTGTACAGTACAAAAGCTCAACTGTCCTCATTATCAAAAATAAAGATTAATAACGTCATAAGCTAGAATTCAGTATCAAAACGGTACGTTTTGAACAACGCGGGGTGATTTAATTATTGAGTTAACCTCGAATCAAAAGTTCGTAGGTTTAAATAATTAATTTTTGAAATTTGAAAAATCGTTTCTGTTCAAGAAACGTCAATTATTTAATTCTTTTTTTTTTGGATTGGGTAATTTAAAAATGGTAATGACTGCGCGTCGTCGTTTTATAACCCAACGGCTTTTGGGGTGCTATTACGTTTAAACAAATACCAGTTTAAGACTCAAAATTTAATTAATTTAAATCTTCATCCGATTGAATTTGTGATTAAACTTAATACCGGAATTGTCAGAAATATCACGAGGCTTTGAATACTACGAGGTATATGCAAAATTTAAGTTCCGTTTTTATATCTTTTAGTAGCAGTGCTTTGATCGCAGCTTCGACATGATTATTAACATATCGCTTGTCCAGTTCAAGACTGGTCTAACTCAAAATAAAGCGATTTTCAGTTTTTTGCATGAATTATCTTCAAATTGCCTCTACTAACTCTGTGCAAGACCGTTTCTTAAAAAACTCAGTGGATCACCCCTAGATGGAGTGCATGTAAGTGGGTCATCTTTGATTTGTGGAGGGGGGGCTGTGCAAGAGTGATTCTTGCCACACATAGAGAGAGTGGAGTTCTATTGTGCAATAGTGGGTTATTATGTGATAAACCGACAGTAAGTAACTTTTTCATATCAATCTTTAGTACAAAACTGAACTATTATGATAATGGCTCTATTTTGAATGGTAAATTAACTTATTTCCCTCTAGATTATCCTCTTCAAGAAAGAGCCAACTTGAGATAGCCCTCTTTAGCTCTTAAATTTCCAGAAATTATTGGAGACAACCTGAGATAGCCCTCTTTAACACTGAAATTTTTAGTAATATTGTTCTTGGTAAGTGATCTATTATGGAGATATCTGGAAGAAGTTACGAATCATTGGGAGTGCGGAAAAATCCTGATGTCTCCAAAGAAAAATTCGTCAAGTTGAGGGAAGCCAGGAAGGTACAGCCACCGTGCAATGAAACTAAATGTCGCTTTCATTGTGCAGCCAACATAAGCGAGGAAACGCGCATTTTTTACATTGCTGACTTGCTGTACTATTAGGACAAAAACTTTTTGTAAATTACTGACGTCCAACCCAATTTTACTTTGAAAGTTTTTTGATTGTTAAACAAGATATTTTCTAAAACGACTCATTTCTTCAATAATTCACTTTATTTTCTTCAATTTTTCTGATTTTCATGTCTCTTCTTATTTTAACTTATGCAAGAAGTTATAACTTCGTAACTTTTACAGTATGCAATGTATCTTAAATATTCATATTATTACAACAATTCATGCGTTTAAAAAAAAGTAAAGGTGATAGGAAGCTGTTGTTTTTTTATAAACATCGCTAGAGTGTAGATTTTTTAACGATATATAATTTGTTTCGATATCTTTTTGCTAACCAGAGTTGTAATTGGACCATTTCGACGAAATTCGAAGTTGCATGATTTGCGAAATTTATCAATGCAAAGGTGAAGACAATGTAATGGCTTTTTGTGATGGTTACTGTGCAGCTAGATTTTTTTTTCATTCTCTCTCTCTCATAATAGCTATGAAAGTTAAATTGGCAACCCAAAGTACAACAGATGTTCTTCTTTATTTATCGAGAACAGATATTAATACATATTTCCATAATGCAGGTGCTACAACTGAATTTCTTCAAATTTTTCATATTTGATATTCTTAAATCTCGTAATAGATTGGCAAAATAAATATTTTAAAAACCACTTAGCTCAACAACAAAATATTTAATTGCATCAATTTATTATTTTTAAAACTACCTTAAACAACATATTTCGAAATATTTGTAGTAATGTGTACATTGAATGGTACAATCATACATAATATGTATGATTGTATAAGTATGAAGAATTAGATAATGAAGCCGTAGATACCTCCAATAATGATCTCAAACCTGAATGGATAGAATTATGGAATAAACGTTTGATTCGATTGAGGACTGACGAATTGAGATGTAATAAGCATTAAAAAAACGAATGGCAATAACAATACTGACAATTCCAGATCAGATAATACTTCGAATGGCTAATGAATAATATGATAATAGAAAACAAAAGGGGAAAAGTAATGATTATTTCATAAAATACGTGAAGACAATTTGTGTGCTGCATTTACTACTCCTATTACCAACACAGTCACTATTACACTGTCTGACGACTGTTTCGATGTTCCCTCTAGTTTTTATGTGTTTTCTACAAAACAAAAAAATACTACCGAGTGATTTGATCCATTTTTTATGAAAGAAACAAAAAACTACAGGAAGAGGTGATTCATAAGATATCAACTGTTTTTGGTATTTGTAATAACTGCAAATCATCGATGGATTATTTCTTGAAGGAAATACTAGCTATAATTACTTAGACTGAATTAGAACAACTTAAAAATTCAGTGGTAAGTTTAATAATTACTCATCTTGTACTGGATACTGTGGACAATTTAATATTTTTGTATCCTCTATATAAACCCCAACAAATAGGTATTGTGTTACATAACCCTAAAGTGATGAAAACGTTATTTTCGAGTAGATAACCTCAAATATTTGAGAATCCCAAAGTGGAGGGTCATTGTCGTCCCTGATCTGAACTATACGACCATGTATTTATATCTAGATAGCCTACACCAGTTCCATGCATAAACAAAATATTGCGTTATCATAGCAACGAACTTAATAACTTATTAGAAGTGTTGGTGTAAAGTTTCATGCCAAAAAAATAAACCAGAGTTACGCAATAAATTAAAAGAAAAAATATGTCCACCGAAATTATGAAAATCGAAAAATTGGAGTATCGAGCCATCATCAAAAACCTGCATTTAAAAGGGTTAAGAGGTAAGCAGATTTACGAATATATGCTCAATAACCTTGGTGATCAATGTCCTTCGTATGCGCCCGTGAAAAATTGGACTTCGAGCTTCAAAACAGGTGAATTTTCCGTTGAAGATGATGACCAATCGGGAAGACTAGTTTCTGTGTCAATCCCCGAAAATATCGTTGCAGTTCATGACATGATTTTATCAGACCGTCGATAAGATAAGCATTCTCACCCTTTATTCAAACTTATTCTTAAAGTTACACTCAGTAATGAAAACATCAATTTCTGGTGAGCAAAATAGACAAGCTACAATTGAATCTTATCGAATATCCTTTTTGATAGCTAAAAATGGAACAACTCACTCTGTAGGGTAGAATTATATTTTACCATCAGCCCAAATAATATCCGAAAGTTTATTCACTGAAAAGGGAACAAAAAAATCGGTCAAATTCACAGTTACAGTTTTAAAACAAACTTTTCTCTTCAACTTGATGAAAGTACCGAAGTTGCTTGCCAGGCTAATCTATTAGCCTTTGTTAGTATTAGACTGACGACTGAGAGATAAGTTAAGGTTGTAAATTTCATTAAGTCACGGCCTAAGCAATCTCGACTTTGTGCCATTCTGTGCGATGAAATGTGAAGTAAGCACAAAGCATTCCTGCTTCATTGTGATGTACGTGAAGCTTTTCGACATATATTTTAAAACAACAACCAGTGCCTTTGCAGCACGCCAGAAGTTTTATGAAGCCACGAAGAGTCGTGCTGAAACGGTCGCTGAATGGGCCGCAAGATTACGTAACCTGGCTTCGAAATGTGATTTCGGAACTGAATTAGAAGCGTTGCTCAGAGACAAGTTCATCATGGGGATGGATAATACCAAGGTCCTGGAGAGACTATTTGAAGAAAAGGTGACAATTTCCCTCGACAGAGCAATGGTATATATAGCCAGTATTGTAAGAAATCAACATGATAACCGTGAAAGAAGAAATTTTCTATCAATACCATGTGCATCAACGAAGGGGTCGGCGCCGCCGCTGCGAAGACCACGTCAGTTTCCTGTACCACAAAATGGAAGCTACCGACAGCAACGCAAGTTTGAGCGGAGTTCGCAAGATGGAGCCGGCCCTAGTTGACGCCAACCTGTCAACTCGTCAAATGTCAATCAGGTCTGCGGAAAAACATGACATAACAGAGATAAGTGTGTTTTTAAAAATTATTTTTGTAATTTTTGTAATGAAAAAGGCCACTTAGCCAATATTTGCCAGAAAAAACTTAAGAGGTGTAATTATTTTTTAAATATTAATAATTCTGATTTATCATCTGATGAAAATAGTAAGTTTGATCACATTTTTAATTTATCTGCTTCAAATGATGAAATCACAATTGAAATAACAATAAATAAGCAACTGTTTACTTTTCAATTGGACACAGGGGCCTCGGTCTCTGTAATTTCTGAACTATTTAGAGAAAAACATTTGAATAAGTTCATTGTTTATCGAACCAGCAAAACTTTGGCAAGTTATGATGGTTCAAGTATTCATCCTTTGGGATTTAATGAGGTAGAAGTGACCTTTAATTTAAAAACAAAAACAATACGGTTTTATATAATTTCTAATGGGGGCCCTCCATTATTGGGTAGAGATTTTTTCAATTTATTTAAACTAAATGTAAATGGCATTAATAATTGATTGATTGATAAAAATGAAAACTTGCTACAAATTGAGGATATAAATGTAATTAAGATAATGAAAATGTTATCGAAGAAGTATTCTAAAGTATTTTTTCCTTCCTTGGGTAAATTTAATGCAGGTACTCTGCGACTGGATAAGCAAGAGGGAGCCAAGCCCAAGTTTTGCAAAGCCTGTTCCATTCCTTTTGCCTTATGCCGAGGAGTTGAGGCGGAACTAGACCGACTTGTCACTGAAAACATCTTGAGCCCAGTATCATACAGCAGTTGGGCAACACCCATTGTACCAGTAGCTAAGAAAAATGGAACCATCAGAATTTGTGGTGACTATAAAATTACTCTTAATCCTGTATTGTTAATTGATAAATACCCATTGCCCTGTATTGAGGAAACTACAAGGCGGAGTTGAGTTTTCAAAAATTGATCTTTCTCAAGCATATCAGCAGATTGAGTTAGACAATGAGTCAAAGAAATTAACAACTTTCAATACTTCAAAGGGGTTATTTATTTATAATCGTTTACCTTTTGGTATTACTAGTGCTCCAGCAATGTTTCAAAGAATAATGGAACAAATCTTAGGTTTAGATGGGGTTGTTTGCTTTTTAGATGACATTTTAATTACTGGAAAAATCAGGGGTTTTTATTTAAAAAAGGTTGAAAAAGTTTTGGATAGGTTACAAAAAAGTGGTCTTATTGTAGCATTAGACAAATGTGAATTTTTCAAAAACTCAGTACATTATTTGGGTTACACAATTGATAAATACAGATTGAATACAAGTGAACATAAAGTTAGAGCGATTGTTGAAGCTCAGTACCTCAAAATATTATTCAACTTAGATCATTTTTGGGGTTTGTGAATTTTTATAATAAATTTATACCTAACGCGGCCTCAGTACTTCAGCATTTGTACAGTTTATTGAAGAAAAATGTTGAGTTTATTTGGTCTGAACAATGTACAATGGCATATAATAAAATTAAAAACATAATTAGCTCTGCTTCCTTTTTGGAGCATTATAACCCAAATTTACCAATAAAGTTAACTGTTGATAGTTCTTATTATGGTGTTGGAGCTATGATTTCACATGCCATTAATAATGTAGAAAAACCCATTGGTTTTGCATCTTTAACACTTTCTAGCAGTCAACAAAAATATTCTCAAGTAGAAAAAGAAGCTTTAGCCATTGTTTTTGGTGTGAAGAAGTTTTATCAGTATCTGTATGGTAGGAGATTCACGATAAAAACTGATGCCAAATGTTTTGTAACTTTATTTGGAAATAAGAGAGGCATTCCACCACTTGCCACTAATAGATTGCAACGTTGGGCTCTAATACTTTCTAATTTTGTTTTTGATGTGGAGTATGTGCAATCAAAAGATAATACAGCTGACTATTTTTCTCGTTTACCCTTAGGGGAAGAATTAAAAGAGTTTGACATTGAGAGTTCTTAGTTAAACTTTATTGCCTCAAATACTGATTTGCCGATTGTTTGGGAACAGATCAAGACGGAAACTCAACAAACTTGTAAATATGTTAATATGGGGTGGCCGAAAAAGATACCACAGTTATGTAAACCTTATCTTAATTATAAAAACAACTTTATTGTTGTCGATGGTTGTTTGATGCTGGGACACAAAGTCGTAATTCCCTGTAATTTAAAACAACTACATTCTTCTCATTTTGGAATGATCAAAACTAAAAGCTTGCCTCGTTCTTATGTATGGTGGCAGCAAATTAGTTATGATATTGAAAATGTAATTAAATCTTCCGAATATTGTTTAAAAACTAAAAGTGATCCTCCCAAAACACCATTAAAAAATTGGGATTTTCCTGATAGACCATGGGAAAGAATTCATATTGATTTTTTAGGTCCAATTCTTGATAAATATATTTTAGTGTTAGTTGATGCTCATACAAAATGGCTAGAAGCTGTTGTCACTTCAAACACTAAATCTAGTGCAACAATAAATATTTTAAGGGATATTTTTTGTAGATTTGGCTTACCTTTTGCTTTAGTTTCTGACAACGCTACTACTTTTAAATATAATGAATTCCAAACATTTTTAGGTAAAAACAACATAGAATTTAAAGAAATTGCACCTTTTCATCCATCATCTAATGGTCAAGCTGAAAATGCGGTTAAAACAGTTAAACAAGCAATACTTAAGATTTTAAAAAGGAGTTCATTGTCAGAACTTAACCGTAATTTAAACAATTTTCTTTTATCTTATCGAATTACACCACACTGTTCTACAGGAAAATATCCAGCCAATTTAATGTTTCAAATAAACATAAGAAGTGTTTATGATTTTTGGAATAACAATGTAAATATTGTAAATCATACAGCTATTGATGTAACAGACTTTAGTATTAGTAAACAAAATGTAATAGGAGATCATGTAGCAGTAAGGGATTATAGAGTTGTTAATTAACCTTCTTGGTTAAAGGGAATAATTCATAAGAAGATAGGTTCAAAAACTTATTTTGTATTTATACCTAGTCTAGATAAAACATGGAGGAGGCACATAAATCAAATAGTAGATTTTGAATTTTCAGTTGACGTACATTCTTCTGACCATAACATGTGTAATAAACCTACCAAAAATATCAGTCCAATTAATGAAAACAAAAATTGTCATGAATCTGATGAAGATAATTATTGTAAATCTGCTGAACCTGTTACATCTAATTTAATACCTGATGTCTGTACCCCAAGAAGAAGTAAAAGGAAACTTAAATCAATGAAATACTTTTAAGTAATTAATTTATTTTATTTTTAGTTTTTGTTTTTTTTTTAGGGAGGGAAAGTGTAATGTATCCCACATTAAATATTAAATTTGTTCCAATAAGCATAGGCAACTCTTATTACTTCTTAATTTTATATTTACGATATTTCGAATATTTAGCGCAGGCGTTTAGAGTTATTTTTTATTGTATGCATGTACAGTTTCCTTATTGCAGTAGGAGCTCGCCTGCACTCTTCTATTCGAATCATTGAACTGTTAACATCGATTACACTGTTGTCAGATTGAATCCATTGTAATATTAATTTTCGAATTGTTTTTTTTTTTCAATTAATAAAGTTAGTGAGTTTTCACTCGTGGTTAGGTTATTATATATATATATAATGTCTTGATTAGAGTTGAGAAAAAAATGATATATGACTCGATTCTTGTTTCCAATGTCGACACTCTCAACAGGTCCAGATTTGTCATTTATAGAATTTTTATATCAATTATTCAATTCAACAATTATTTTTAATCAGTGATATTTATTATTTTCAATTGTAATTTTTTTCCTTATTCTGGTTGATTCTTGATAATGAAACAAAAAGAGTTCTTTCTACCAATTTTGGAAAGATTCAACAACTCCAAGCTAAATACGAAAACTTGTAGAAAGAAGCAAAGACTAAGTTATTTGATGTTTTGCATGTGACCCGTTGTATTTTGCAGACTAAATCTACTGTAGTGTCAGACAGCGAAAGTTACAGCCAGAAAAATGTCTTGATTCTTATAATGTGTACTTTAGTGAATACAGTATTCATGTAAACTCAAAAATCTTTGAACCAACAACTTAGATCAATAGCCAATCCACTGATAGAAGTAAAAAAAATATGAAAAAAATATTAATGGTAGAGGAAACTGAAATTATGAGAAGGAAAAGAAGCACGTTGGAGCAGCACAACAAAAAAATGATCCTTCTAAATCTTCACATTAAAAGATTTAAATTCTTAATTTATTGTTTTATTTATATTATATTATTTTTCCTCAACTTCTTTTTCTCAGAACCTTTTATGTTTTTAGTAATAATGATTACCTACATCATGAATACCAAAATAAAAAAATCAAAAAAGAAATATTGTATTAAAATTGATGAAATAGAACTAAAAATTTGGCACTGTGAAGTGTCATATACGTAACATCTCCCCTTTTTGGACTTATATTGAAATAATTGAAATACTAACTAACTAACTAATACTATTAACTAGACATGAAACTAATAATAATATTTTTCCGCTATGTATAATAGTCTCTTAACCTATTTGGTACATTGACGACCCGACCTGATCTTGTGCATTTGCTATTTGCTTCCTTGACACTTGTACATTCATTTGCCGTTTTATTATTATTAGTTCCACAATCGTTTTCATTATATACATCAGTGCTATTAGACAAACAAGTGTTCTCACTTGATTCATCAGCACTACTAGGTTTACAGTTTATGTTTATATTTTCGTTGTTGTTTGACGCATTTATAACCGTTGGATTTTTTGTATTTTTTAGAAAGGAAGAATTTCTTTTATAAACTCTGCCATTTTCATCACTCACCAAGTATGATCGTGGAGAATTAGTATTTGATAAGACTTTTCCCGGTGTCCAATACCCATCCTTCTTCAATTTAAATAGTATATCTTGATTTTCGTTAAAATCTGAGCTGCTACGTGCAGATTTATCATGATAGCTTTTTACTGCCAACTTTCTTTCTACTTTTTTCCCTTACTCGTTAGTGGTTTTGGGTTCCAATAATCTGTTGGATATAGGCAAACCTGTTCTTAGTAACCTACTTTGTAATAACTCTGAAGGTGAGGCCTCAAGACCACATAGTGGTGTAACTCTAATTTAACAAATGAACAAATATTTCGTCTTCATTGTTACACTTTTTTAATAACTGTTTACATATGTGTACGGCTTTTTCAGCCAACCCATTCGATCTTGGGTACCTGGGACTCGTAAAAACACATTGTATATTGTATTGATTACAAAATTCTTTAAATTTAAAGCTGTTGTAGGGATTGTTATCAGATATAAACTTTGCAGGTAACCCAAAATTAGAAAATATTACTTTTAATTGTTTTAAGATTTCATCTATACTTTTTCTTTGTATTTCTTTCAATTCAATCCAATTGCTGTAGTAATCAACTACAAGTAAATAATATTTTGATGCATATTCTAATATATCAGACCCCACTATCTCAAATGGATATTTAGGTACCTCGTGCGGTATTAGCGGTTCTTTTATTTTATTTCTGCTGAATTTCTCACATATGCGACACCTTGAAATAAAATTTTCAATATCAGTTATTATACCCGGCCAGTATAATATTTTCCTTGCCCACTTCTTTGTTTTTTCCATACCAAAATGAGATTTATGTAGCTCTCTAGTCATATGATTTTGTAGTTTTTTGGGTATGCAAATTCGCTCATTGAAAAATAAAATTCCATGGCGAACCAGTAGATCGTCTTTTATTGTATAATACTGCTTTAGTTCAGTGTTATCTAATACTTTTTTATCTGGCCAACCTTTAATGCAATATTCAGTAACTTTTTTAAGAGTACTATCATACAAAGTTTCCTTGCTTACCTCAGCTAATCGTCTATTTGTAATGGGTCTTTCAATGTCAATCGTATGCACAACCTCTTCCATTTCACAATCTTCATTTACTTTGTCTTTTATGAATGACCTACTTAAAAGATCAGCTACATACATCTTTGAACCTGGTATGTACTCAACTTCGAAATTATATTTTAAGATTTTCAAGCGCATTCTCTGTAGTCTGGACGTAATTTTATTAATATCTTTTTGCTGAATGCCAATTATTGGCTTGTGATCGGTTTGTACTGTTATCTTATTACCGTAAATCTAATAAATGTTAGTCTCGTCAAATCCTAACAACGCCCTCAAACTCCTTGTCTATAAAAGAAACAAAATTTTTCTATCTTTTTATTGGGGTGGTTTACTCCCCTTGTGGTTTTTGCTGCAGTTTTTTTTTGGTCCTGTCTTCTCCTTCAATTCGATTTCTACAGGTATTTCCTCATCTGTCTTTGTTTCTAGCTCTTAGACCATAGAGGTATCTATTATTCTTCTTACAAATTCTCATTATGTGTCTCGCCAAATTTAGTCTTTTCTATACCTCACATTTTCTCCTCCCAGTTCTTCCTCTATTTCTTTATTTTTTTGCAATCTTCTTCTTCTTCTTTTTTATGTATGACGGTTGTTTCCACGGCGTACGCAATCTTAATAATTGTCAACAGCTTTTTGTTGCGACTAATGCGTCTTAGTACTTCGTCGTTGGTGATTCAGTCAGTCCAAGGTGTCTTCAAGATGCGTCTATAGAGCATTTTTCAACATTTTACACAAATATTCTTTCGTTTCCTAAAAATAATTCTTAACACACAAAGTGATTTGCGAAATCTAAATTTGTATTTACATTAGTTACTTTTATTTTGAGGAAATCCATTTATTTTTATTAGCATTTTTAGACCGCGCAATCCGATTCAAACAGTGTCTAATTGAAACTGACACCGCTCAGACGTATAAAAAAGAAGAAGGATATTTCGAGGTTATAATAAGTATGTTGGATACAAATAATCAATTGTAATAAATAAAATGTTTTTTTGAGGTTAAGTTAGTTAAATTTGACATCAACGTCGTTCGTATGTCAAATATTGATATAAATTGAAAACCGATATGTCTAGATTGAGAAAAGAGAAGCGTTGCTTTTGCGATGCAATTAAACCGGGTCCTTTGAGTTATAAATGCAAAATTATGGAAAATTTGAGAAATGAGACACCCGCTACGGATAGTAATAACGATTGTAGTAGCATCCCAACGAGTTCGAGCGCTAGAGATAATTCTAAACCAACACCCGAAGCTACCAAAGAAGAAAACATCAAACATCGAAGAATGAAGAGATTTAAAATGCAATCGGACGGTGTTATTACATCTATTAATTGCGGTACGTTTGAAGATAATGAGTTTTCTTATAAAAAAGACAATGTTAAGGATAAAACTAAGAATAGCGAAAGAGTTTTGTTAATTGAAGCACAAAATGTAGATATTCAGAATCATTATTATACAATTTCTTAAACTATTTCGATTATTCGTATTTACTACCAACTCCGGGACTTCCTTTTCCAGCCTTTTTCAAGGTAAGTTCATCCTCAAACTTACTCTTATTTACCGATACCTTCCATTTGTACCTAACCATAGTTATTAACCTCTAGTTTCTCACCCCTTTTCTTTCCAAATCAATCTTCACATCATCTAATATCCTTAGATCACTATTCTCGATCATCCAACTTTTATTTTCATTCTTTTCTTTCATTGTTTCTAACATAAATGTAACATAAACTTTTGACTTTAAACAGCCCCTCAAAAAAAATTCGCAGCAGTTAAATTTGGTGACTTATAACCTATTTCGAATTTTCCAAAACTTGAAAAAAACTCGTGGGGGTACATGATAGATTTTTGCTCAAAATTACATTATAACAGACAACGAAAATATTTTTCGTACGGATGTTTGGTACAATAAACTCTATTTGTAGAAAAATCTGCGGGACTTTGAGCCGTAAGGGATTTTAAATTATTATAAATGTAATAACGAGGGAAACTATTAGTTTTTGTATGCACAACTCCGCGCGCGATTTCCCAGGTAGCTGTGTCAGAAATATACGTGACCACAAAACTGCATTTTCCAACTATCATATCGCTTGTCCAGTTCAAGACTGGTTTATTTCAAAAAAAGCGATTTCTCAGGAGAGCTGATTAAAGTTTATGCTTTTCTCTTCAATTGATATCCGATGATTGCATTATCCGAATCATCACAATAAAAGTACTCCTCTATAGATTTACAGAGGTTTTCCCCTCTCTCTATACTATTTTTTTTTATGAGTAATTATGAGCAAAACTCCAAGATGATCCTATATTGCACCGAAATATTTCAGGTTTTTATAGATAACTCCAGTTATTAATCATTCAAAAGCTGTTTATTTTTTATGAAACAAGTACAAAAATAGGAACAAAAGTGTAAAACATAATAAATATCTTCATGAATTCAAAAATCCTTGAGACTAGTGAGACATTTTTAGTGAAAAAAAGTCATGAGTCTTTATTCTCAGTGGTAACTACGTCTTTCTTCAGACTAGGTAGGCACTCTTATCACAAATTGTAGACAAAAAAACATTTTCATTATTTTAAGATAATCACAGCTTATTACAAAATATGACTTTGTACAATAAATGCATGTAAAACTTTATATCTAGATACTACAAAAAGAGAAAAAAAAATACTGTGCCAATTCGTGTCCTACTGAAGGAACTCAACAATACAATTACTTGGAAAAAAATGCATGTAATGACTTTTACAACTAGATACTTAAAAAAAGAGAGAGAAAAATACTGGGCTAATTCGTTTCCTATTGTAGGAAATCAACAATACAATTGCTTTGGAAAAAAATGAAAATAATAATAATAGTATAAAATAACAAAAATTGTAGGAAAACCAAGGAAGCGATTAGTTTGCACCTTTTATAAATTTTTGTAAAACTCTTTGTAACACAGAGGCATGACAGCTACACCATTGGTTTTTTCCTGGAAAAGAGAAAGTAATGCTTTTTTTTTATTAGTGATGCTCGACTTTCTTGTATAGGCCTTGGAGAGTGTTACAGTTGGAGTGAAACTGAAACTGCAAGAAGCAGATGAACTGCTTCGACGTTTCTTGTTCTGGTTTGCTATGTTGATAGATTTGAAATCTTGCTGAGAGAATGATGTTTTATATCGAAAAAATCCAAGCTCATCTTTGTGGGTCTCAATCACACAGATATCAGCGATTGGTACCTTAACACCGTCTTCATTGAACAAAGCGTCCTTTATTGTCAAGTCAGCTGTCAGCTTTGCTGGAGGTGTCTTCTTTGCTTGTGAGATGATAGAAATATAATTTTCTGGGACGTAGATAAGTGAGGCTTTTCTATATTTCTTTATAGCCCGTTCTATAACAGAGTGAACGTTGTCGCCCTCGTTTTGAGTGTGTCCAGTTACTAGGAATTTGTGCGCTATAGATCTGATATTTTTAAGCTCCCAAGTGGCAAACATGAACAGGGCAAAAATAAACCGGTTTTTTTGCTGACCTCCGCAGTTATCACTGTAAAAAATGACATCAACTGGGGTATTGACAGTTCTGTTTAGGTTTTCGAAGTATAACCAGATGCAACTGCCAATTTCGTTGGCACCCCGTTTTGCTTGGCCTTCATGCCACATGTAACAATATGTCTTCTTGGACTTTAACTCATACATAGTGAAGTTATACACGTTTAATTTGGACACGTAATAAAAGGCTGATGATTCTCCTTGAGGGCAAGGCAGGGAAGCTTGTAGATCAAAAACGGTCACAATTTTATCTAATCCTTTATCTGTATCTTTTTCTAATCGAGCCATCTCCTTTTCTCTTAAATGTTCCTGGTAATTAGTATTTGATATTATTTCATCCAAACATTCTATGCTAGATAAAACAAAAGCATAAACGATTACAGTTACATAGAAATTTTACATAGCTTATATTTTTTCATAAACATTCTCGCCAAAATTATTTTCTTGATCTTTGTTTAGATCAATTGTGGGAAATATTGTGTATTTACCAAATTTAGTAAGAATTAGAGCCAGATTCTTATTGATTTTTAATAATATTACGATGTATAAATAAATATTTTTGAAACGTACTATGCATCTAGATAATAAACAAATAAATTGTAAAATTTGACAACATTGAGGTTTACTGTAAGTTGGCTTCAATTATATTCAAACATGCCAGCTGGGTTCATCTTTTTTATTCATTCAAGATCAAAGTAAACCAAAGTTTCAAACAAAAGAACTTCGTAATTCATTATAATGATAGGAACGGAAATGGTATCTAGTTGGAAAAATTACTTATGTTTAAGTTTTTATACGTGAAGATTAGGTGAATATAGTTTAAGTTATGAAGTAAATTTTGACAAAAAAGGTATATTTTTTATTAAATATTGATTCTTATAGTAGGTATGTACAATTATTTTGCACATTTTGTACACCTTTGATTGATGTCAGAGGTTTGAACTTAATATACCTATACGTACTTGTGTATTTTAAAATGCTCACGTACACACCACAATGTTTTATTTTGATGAATATAATTTAAACAAGCTAAATGCTTTTATGATGTTGGCAAGTATTTGATTATCTTTTTTAATATCAAGTATAGGCACTACACCAATACTGGAAGTAGTTTACAAATAATTTATTTTTAGTAAGTGAAGACTCACATAGTGAAGTAAAAAAGTAAATTGGTGAAATGAAAGTAATATTTGGTGGAAAATAGTAATATTTTAGCTGAATAAGTCAGTTATAGTAAATATATTAAGGTTAATAAAGTCGATATTAATATTAAATTAATTAATTTCTATGGCCTTTTCTGTTCTGAATGGTAACCAACAAACTAATGTACCCAGAAGAGAAAATACTAAACATCCCAAATCCGTAAGTCACGAAATGATGTTTCCAATTCCTTAATCGACTACTCTTCAAACCCAAGTAATCTCGCATCATTCAGAAGTACAAAGGAAGTGCCTTTTCAAGGACGAACATTCGGGTGTGACGTATGGAAAACATTCAGTTATTATTTTCAAACCACGTAATTTTCCTTTAGGAACTTTGATCGGTAAAGAAGCGAAATTCCATATAGAAAAAAAAAATTATTCAAAACGTCTGTGCGTCGTTTCCACTCGAGATTCTTTTTCTATTATTTTTTACGTTCCGTCTCGAGTGGTAAGTGTACATGGTCATTAAGTCTCGCCGAGGGTCGAAATATGATGAAGTAATTGATACTATACTTAACAAAATGGAAAAATGACACTTGAAAAAATATTAATGATATATGAGGTTTCTAAATTAGTAATTGACAATTCAGAAATAAAGTGCGACAGTTTCTGGTATCTAAATCCAAAGACAAAGGTCTTAAAGAACTTGTCGTAACGAACTTTGGATTAAAATTATAAAATGCGATGGACATCCTTTATATTAGCATCTAATTGAAGTCTTTAGTGTTAATTTCTTCAAGTATTACCAGAATTTCACTTCTCAATCGAAATATTTTGATACAATTTATATCATATATAGATTTTTTTCGTATACGAAGTTTTATTGTCAATAACTTTGTCATTATCGTTTGTAATTTTATAATTGATTTTCAAAACTATACAATGACAACGACGTTTGTCTCCTTTTGAATATACGAATAGGTCCTGTTAATTGTATTTAGTGCACTAGCAGGGTACATGGATGTGCACATAGCTTCTCAACTCAGATACAGAATATTCAGGAAAAACGAGTCAACATTTGTCCATACTTTTTTTCTTTGCATCTACAACTTTTCTTGAAATAGGGTGTCCAGTAAAAATCGTCGTCTTGTGTTCTTAGTGTCTGTTTATGGAAAAAAACCTTGTTTGTCCCACCAAATCCTATATGTACCCAAAAAAGACTGTTCGTTTTTAGTATGGAACTAGAAAAATCTAGTCTTTCTGAACGCGTTAGACCTCTTACTACTGACTACTATCATCGATTAAATCAAATCTGGTTTCGTTCAAAAAAGGATAATTAGTTTAGATCTAAAATCTGGTGTTCGCATTCTATAGCCAAGCTTCTGAGAAGTATCCTGGGTATATTTGATAGTGTCCTACATCGGTTCCAGCAAGTTTAGGCGATTTGGATCATTTTTATAATACTATCCATTAATGGGTGTTTGCGTTGAAATTTTTTTATTATTTCGTCTGTATTAACAACTTTATATCGTGTAGGTAGGTCCGTTGTTTGATATTTTGCAACCGAGACATTTTTCTTTGAAAATAGATATTCTGAACACTTATTTTTATATATTCACCTGAAAATAGACGATATTTAAGTCGTCTTGTGTTCTTAGTGTCTGTTAATGGAGAACAATCTTGTTTGTTCCACCAAATGCTATCTGTACCCAAAAAAAGACTATTCCTCTTTAGTATGGAAAGACGTTTTTTGGAAAAATCTAGTCTTTCTGAACGCGTTAGACCTCTCCAAACTACTATCATCGAATAAAACAAATCTGGTTTCGTTCAAAAAAGGATAATTCGTTTAGAGCTATAATCCAGTGTCTGTGTTTTACAGGCAAGCTCCTGGGAAGTATCTTGGGAGTTAATGGTATCAATTAGGATAATGTTTAAGTCTTCTTGCTTTCCTAGTAAGGCGAGAAGACTTTTCCTCAATGGATAACCATTATCAATATTATTGAAGATTTTTCAAAAGCCAAACATTGATGAAATCTACGCTATAATATCTGATGTTTGAATTTACGAAAATAGACGTTCGGTGGTCCGAGTAGTTTTAAAATTTGAGTTGTTTTCATGTGATAAACAAAAAAACTAACAGCGACATTTGCTGCATATACATCAAATAAATTATGTCTGCTTTTACATCCGTCTGCTCTTTGAAATGATATCGACTAAAGCACACGCTATTAATTAAAATGGTGTCATGCCGAATTTGAGATTAAAAGACATTCGCTTAGTCTAATGACGTCCTCGACTCCCCCCGTCTCCGCCACCGAAGAAGTCCCTAATTTTTTTTTTCGTTTTAACCTAGACATTCGACTGTTGATAGTGAGAACTCCAATGTCGAAACGGTTGATTGTGCAAACTTGATTATTATACGAGGTTTCTTACAAAAGTTCTCATAGATATTTGGAGAATCGGAGGTTAAAAATTAAACTCGTAGATTGAATTATTTTACAATTTTCTTATTTTATTGTGCGACCAGTAAAAACCACTTGGAAGCTTAATTCTGTAGAATAAACTAAGGTCTCGTAATATATTTTTATTGGGGTGGTTTACTCCCCTTGAGGTTTTTGCTGCAGTTTTTTTTTGGTCCTGTCTTCTCCTTCAATTCGATTTCTACAGGTATTTCCTCATCTGTCTTTGTTTCTAGCTCATAGACCATAGAGGTATCTATTATTCTTACAATTATTCTCATTATGTGTCTCGCCAAATTTAATCTTTTCTATACCTCACATTTTCTCCTCCCATCTATTTCTTTATTTTTTTTGCAATCTTCTTCTTCTTCTTTTTTATGTATGACGGTTGTTTCCACGGCGTACGCAATCTTAATAATTGTCAACAGCTTTTTGTTGCGACTAATGCGTCTTAGTACTTCGTCGTTGGTGATTCAGTCAGTCCAAGGTGTCTTCAAGATGCGTCTATAGAGCCGTGTCTCAAATTGTTTGATCGTTTGAGCTATCCAGGTGAAAATTTCTTTTTCTACAGAAGGACTGACCACAAATAACATTCCATGAATCCTATTCAGACGTCTAGGTTTAGATTTATGTTTGCAAACATTGACAAATACTTTTCGAACCATTTGATCTTGATTTTTTCATCTTCAGTTTCAAATGCGTATTTCTGTGTCCCTATTCAATATACAGTACGATGTGATGTAATCAGAGAAACTGAAACTGCAGTTCTAGGACTTTAGGAAAGTAGGACTTATAAACTAGCGGGAAAAAAACGAAAAACAGGAAGTTGTTGAAGGAAATGATCGAGGATTTTAATGTAATTATAATATTGAAGATAGATTCGACGTTTATGTGTGGATTTCGATTCAAATTTGTTTTTTTTTTGTCTTCCAATTACCTGGAACCGCGTATGTTAATATAATGGACCTGATAATGCCCCTTTTCTTACATTTGCATTGTGCAAATACGGCAAATTTATGCATTAAATTTGCTCTCTTCTATTCAGAAGTTCACTCATTTTTCAACATTTTACACAAATATTCTTTCGTTTCCTAAAAATAATATTTAACGTTAATTCTTAGCACACAAAGTGATTTGCGAAATCTAAATTTGTATTTACATTAGTTACTTTTTTTTGAGGAAATCCATTTATTTTTATTAGCATTTTTAGACCGCGTAATCCGATTCAAACAGTGTCTAATTGAATCTGACACCGCTCAGACGTATAAAAAAGAAGAAGGATATTTCGAGGTTATAATGAGTATGTTGGATACAAATAATCAATTGTAATAAATAAAATGTTTTTTTGAGGTTAAGTTAGTTAAATTTGATATCAACGTCGTTCGTATGTCAAATATTGATATAAATTGAAAACCGATATGTCTAGATTGAGAAAAGAGAAGCGGTGCTTTTGCGATGCAATTAAACCGGGTCCTTTGAGTTATAAACGCAAAATTATGGAAAATTTGAGAAATGAGACACCCGCTACGGATAGTAATAACGATTGTAGTAGCATCCCAACGAGTTCGAGCGCTAGAGATAATTCTAAACCAACACCCGAAGCTACCAAAGAAGAAAACATCAAACATCGAAGAATGAAGAGATTTAAAATGCAATCGGACGGTGTTATTACATCTATTAATTGCGGTACGTCCGAAGATAATAAATTTTCTTATAAAAAAGACAATGTTAAGGATAAAACTAAGAATAGCGAAAGAGTTTTGTTAATTGAAGCACAAAATGTAGATATTCAGAATCATTATTATACAATTTCTTAAACTATTACGATTATTCGTATTTACTACCAACTCCGGGAGTTTCTTTTCCAGCCTTTTTCAAGGTAAGTTCATCCTCAAACTTACTCTTATTTACCGATACTTTCCATTTGTACCTAACCATAGTTATTAACCTCTAGTTTCTCACCCCTTTTCTTTCCAAATCAATCTTCACATCATCTAATATCTTTAGATCATTATTCTCGATACATAAATGTAACATAAACTTTTGACTTTAAACAGCCCCTCAAAAAAAATTCGCAGCAGTTAAATTTAGTGACTTATAACCTATTTCGAATTTTCCAAAACTTGAAAAAAACTCGTGGGGGTACATGATAGATTTTTGCTCAAAATTACATTATAACAGACTACGAAAATATTTTTCGTACGGATGTTTGGTACAATAAACTCTATTTGTAGAAAAATCTGCGGGACTTTGAGCCGTAAGGGATTTTAAATTATTATAAATGTAATAACGAGGGAAACTATTAGTTTTTGTATGCACAACTCCGCGCGCGATTTCCCAGGTAGCTGTGTCAGAAATATACGTGACCACAAAACTGCATTTTCCAACTATCATATCGCTTGTCAAGTTCAAGACTGGTTTATTTCAAAAAAAGCGATTTCTCAGGAGAGCTGATTAAAGTTTATGCTTTTCTCTTCAATTGATATCCGATGATTGCATTATCCGAATCATCACAATAAAAGTACTCCTCTATAGATTTACAGAGGTTTTCCCCTCTCTCTATACTATTTTTTTTTATGAGTAATTATGAGCAAAACTCCAAGATGATCCTATATTGCACCGAAATATTTCAGGTTTTTATAGATAACTCCAGTTATTAATCATTCAAAAGCTGTTTATTTTTTATGAAACAAGTACAAAAATAAGAACAAAAGTGTAAAACATAATAAATATCTTCATGAATTCAAAAATCCTTGAGACTAGTGAGACATTTTTAGTGAAAAAAAGTCATGAGTCTTTATTCTCAGTGGTAACTACGTCTTTCTTCAGACTAGGTAGGCACTCTTATCACAAATTGTAGACAAAAAAACATTTTCATTATTTTAAGATAATCACAGCTTATTACAAAATATGACTTTGTACAATAAATGCATGTAAAACTTTATATCTAGATACTACAAAAAGAGAAAAAAAAATACTGTGCCAATTCGTGTCCTACTGAAGGAACTCAACAATACAATTACTTGGAAAAAAATGCATGTAATGACTTTTACAACTAGATACTTAAAAAAAGAGAGAGAAAAATACTGGGCTAATTCGTTTCCTATTGTAGGAAATCAACAATACAATTGCTTTGGAAAAAAATGAAAATAATAATAATAGTATAAAATAACAAAAATTGTAGGAAAACCAAGGAAGCGATTAGTTTGCACCTTTTATAAATTTTTGTAAAACTCTTTGTAACACAGAGGCATGACAGCTACACCATTGGTTTTTTCCTGGAAAAGAGAAAGTAATGCTTTTTTTTTATTAGTGATGCTCGACTTTCTTGTATAGGCCTTGGAGAGTGTTACAGTTGGAGTGAAACTGAAACTGCAAGAAGCAGATGAACTGCTTCGACGTTTCTTGTTCTGGTTTGCTATGTTGATAGATTTGAAATCTTGCTGAGAGAATGATGTTTTATATCGAAAAAATCCAAGCTCATCTTTGTGGGTCTCAATCACACAGATATCAGCGATTGGTACCTTAACACCGTCTTCATTGAACAAAGCGTCCTTTATTGTCAAGTCAGCTGTCAGCTTTGCTGGAGGTGTCTTCTTTGCTTGTGAGATGATAGAAATATAATTTTCTGGGACGTAGATAAGTGAGGCTTTTCTATATTTCTTTATAGCCCGTTCTATAACAGAGTGAACGTTGTCGCCCTCGTTTTGAGTGTGTCCAGTTACTAGGAATTTGTGCACTATAGATCTGATATTTTTAAGCTCCCAAGTGGCAAACATGAACAGGGCAAAAATAAACCGGTTTTTTTGCTGACCTCCGCAGTTATCACTGTAAAAAATGACATCAACTGGGGTATTGACAGTTCTGTTTAGGTTTTCGAAGTATAACCAGATGCAACTGCCAATTTCGTTGGCACCCCGTTTTGCTTGGCCTTCATGCCACATGTAACAATATGTCTTCTTGGACTTTAGCTCATACATAGTGAAGTTATACACGTTTAATTTGGACACGTAATAAAAGGCTGATGATTCTCCTTGAGGGCAAGGCAGGGAAGTTTGTAGATCAAAAACGGTCACAATTTTATCTAATCCTTTATCTGTATCTTTTTCTAATCGAGCCATCTACTTTTCTCTTAAATGCTCTTGGTAATTATCTTCGAGCTGTGCTTTCTCAGATTCAGAGGCGTTCAGGTAGCCCAAACAAAAATTACACTGATCTTTTTTGGGGCGGTGGAAAGCAATGTTTAACTCGGTGTTGAATATGAAGGCGTACATTGAATACTTAACGAATGGCTGGCTTGCCTCTTTCTGAACCCCGACATAATCACGATGCAGATCTGCAATAGACTTTCCTCCTTCAATGTACTCCTTTTTACTATTCGATCGGCAGTAGTGGCTTTCGAGCCGAGGTATGGAGTTGATGTGATTTTGTACACCTTCCTTCATCTCAGGTGGAAGAGTGGGTTGCTTATGGTGTTTTCCTCTTTGGTCTGATTCAAAAATACCACCAATGTTGGATTTTTCTTTTCTTATCGCAGTGTTGAGAGCTCGAGCACTGATATTGAGAGTGGCCAAGAAGAAGATCTTGCATACACGTATTTTTTTCTTATCAATAG